>NC_061117.1:2943422-2948442 GCF_002878395.1 Capsicum annuum
TTGTAGCAGAGCTATTGTACAAACATTGACAGCAACAGTAGTTGTTCGTCTATGATTAGTATCTACAGCTCGTTAAGTAGGAGTTTAGATGTCACACATTGGTTAATTGCAGCAGAGTTGGCTTACAAACACTGACAACAACAGTAGTTATTTCTCTACGATTAGTATTACAGCTTGTTAAGTAGGAGTTCAGATGTTGCACACACTGCTTAATTGTAGCAGAGCTACTGTACAAACATTGACAGCAACAGTAGTTGTTCGTCTACGATTAGTATCTACAGCTCGTTAAGTAGGAGTTCAGATGTCACACACTGGTTAATTGTAGCAGAGTTAATTGCAGCAGAGTTAGCGTACAAACAATGACAACAACAGTAGTTACTCCTCTATGATTAGTGTTACAATTCGATAAGTAGGAGTTCAGATATTACACTGGTTAATTGTAGCAGAGCTATCCTACAAATGCTGACACCAACGGTAGTTGTTTCTCTAAGATTAATATCTACAGCTCGTTAAGTAAGACAGATGTCGTTATCCTAACCATTTGATGTGATATCTCCTTAAAACATTCAAAATGGATGGGTGCCACATTAAATCTCCTCAACAAAGTCAAAATGGATGGGTCCCACATTAACAGAGTAGTAGTAGATTGTGTTTGTAAGTTGATTTTGAGTTTCTTGAAATAATCCGCCTTTAGCATGCAACAACTAAATGATCGCTTAAATGAAGTTCAGATCTGCGGAGGATTAATTCTTGCTCCATCGAGTTGGGTTGGGAAACCAAAAAAAATAAAATATGTTTGTATCTTGTACTTGAAAGTTTGTTTCTTGTAGTAGTGATAATATGTTTTATATTTTGTATTTGGAAGTTGACTTTTAGTTTCTTGTGTAGTAACAAAATATATAAATATATGTTTGTACCTTGTGTTTATAAGTTGATGTTGAGTTTCTTGTAATAATAATGTTTTTTATATTTTGTATTTGGAAGTTGACTCTTAGTTTCTTGCAGCAACAAAATAAATACTTATATGTTTATAATTAGTTGATGTTGAGTTTCTTGTGATAATAATATGTTTGTTCTAATTAATTTTTTACGTCATCTTTCTTTGAAGCAATTAATTTTTTTCTCAGTTGATAAGTACTGATTGAAGAAATATTTTTTCTTTTTTAATTTACAAAGGAAAAGTCTCTTTCTTTTTCTTTTTTTTGAAGTCGACAATTATAAATGCTTGCTAGGGTTTTTTCTTTTAAAAATCATTGATAATATTTTTAAGAATATATTAATTACTATATTTCTTTCGTTTGTTGATATTGCATAAATTATCTTTATAAAGTTAACTAATCTCAATCATCATTCACTTTAATTTAACTAGTTGCTATAATTTGAGTGACCATTTTGATCCAACCACCCCATAATTAGAGAAAAATTTGAAAAAAAGAAAGAAAAAGAAAATAGGTAAACCTAATTCTTCTCCAAAGCATTTCATTCTCTTTTTCTTTCGCGGTACGCTTGTCTTTGATGGCGTCGGAGATTCAACATACGACATTAAATGTGTTTTTTTCATCAACATATATACATGAAAGTAAAAGGACAACTACGGAAAAAACAAGAACAATTTGACGAAGATTCAAATTGGCGATATATAGAAATAGAGTTAATTCATTTTTAGATATTATTTTTCATTATATACTCGTGAAACGTACGTATACCTGTTTACTTCATATCTATGTAATTAAATAATTGTGATTGCTCGTATACTATAATATAGGTACTTTAACAATTTTAGTTGTTGATGTTCTTAAAATCAAATGATATTTAATATTTTTAAGCGTAGGGACTAAATCACTAACTAGATCACATTTAAATAGTAACTCAAAATATGTTTTTTTTTTTTTAATTTATAATTAATCTTTTTTAAATGGTTGGTGAACAAATTAAAATTATATAATTAATGACTTGTTTGTGGCAAGGCAGATTACTCAAATTTTTCATTGGATAAACTAGTTAACTCGTTAAAAAGTATTATGCTTTCACTTTTACTCCTTGATATATAAAGTACTTCACATATTATTAATATTTAACCTTAATGCTCATTTAACTCATATAGTATTCTGTCACTCCTTCATTTTTTGGTGATTTTCGAGTTTCTTTGTTTGTCTTTTCTGTTGTTGGAAGTATTCAAAATATTTCAACTCTTCGTATCTCCTTCTTTTCCGTTTTTAAATTTTTTGATTTTTTTTTCATTCATCTATTTATCTTTCTTTCTGATGGATTGCTGATTTATTATCCTCTTTGACTCTTCCTTTTTTCGTTTTGATTTCGTGGAGGTTAGTCGATGCGTCACCCAATAACTGTCCGGTAATTGCCAACTCGTTACCCAACTAACCAATATCTTATCAAATAGCTAGCTGATTAGTACATTAAAAATCGATAACTGATATCAAATCATTAAGTGTAATTGTTCATCCGATCAGCTAGATAAACAATATCATTTTTTTAGATAGGTAATTTTTATCATACTCACGTGTCAATTATTTGCACGATAACACAAACAGATAGGTAATTTAATTCTTTATGTGCAGCAGGATAAGATAAATATCCAAACTTTTAAAAACTCAGAAACTAAATCATTAACATAAAGTCGCTATTAAAGTTGTCCCAAATTTGTAAAAAGATACTTAAAGTTTGCAGGTATTTTATTACCCTATTAAATAATTCTGAAATGGTATTATTACATTCATTTTTTGCCATTTGTCTTGGAGCTCTCTTTAAGAGAGTGAGAAACTCAAAAAATGATTATAAATTTATTTATTTTCGTATTTGACATGCTGAATTTTTTTTCTTATTCATTTTCTTGCTTTTCTTTCTTCTTTCTCGACACAGATTAGCTGCTACGACCATTTTTTCCGTCATTTTCAATGTCACCAATTTTGCAGCAACTCTAGTAACCTTTTTTTACTGCTATCGCTTCGATTTGTTTCCTCAATTTAAAATTTTATCTAAAAAAATCTACACATTTCAAACAATTCTTCAAAACCCATTAAATAGAATTTTAGAAATTCAAAAACAAAGGAAGCATCAAGCTTTTTGAAAGACATATTCAGTCACAATGCACTTGGTTTAGAACAAAAATCAATGACAGAGTTCACAAGATTTGATACTGATTTTTAATTTGAAAAAATTTAATTTGGTATATTGATTTTTCAGTTTTAGTTTTGAATTGACCGTGATTTGGTAATAGATACGCTGAGGAGATGTTGTAGGTGGTTGTAATGGTGGCCATACCAGGGAATTATTGGCGAAGAGGAGAAATTTTCCTCGTTCTTAAATTTTTGTGCCATCTTTCTTCGAAGCAATTAACTAATTTCTCGATTGATAAATATTAATTGAAGAGACGCAATCTTTTTAGTTTCTAAATAATAAGGCTCATTTTTTGGAGTCAATAATTGAAAATGCTTGCTAGGATTTTTTTTTTTTTAAATGATTAAGAACATTTTTAAAATTATATTAATTTCAATACCTCTTTCCTTAAAAAAAATTAACTGATCTCCAGTTATCATTTATCCCTCCTAAGAAAGATATTCCATTCAAGGTTTGTTAATATGCTACGTATACGTGTGTCATGATTTGTGCCGTCGCGTGACCAAAAACTTATTCAATTGAAATAGAATTGTGAGTCTGTTATTCAAGTGAAAATGGATTGAGAATATATATATTATGTCTGATTTTATATATATAAAATTTATTTTTTTAATCAATTTTTCATCATATGCTCGTGCAACGCACGTGAAAACAGTTTACATCATAATTATGTAATTAAATATTATTATTCTGATTGTTCATAGGATCAAACGATATCTAATTCTTCTTCTTCTTGTGTTTATGTTCTTTGAAGAAAAATCAATTCATGTGGTGAAAAAGAGAACAATATCAAATTGAAATAGAAAAGTTTAAATAACATGATACATAAATGAAGGAAAAACGGCACGGTATAATACATGAGCACAGTTGCAAAAAACAAAAAGGGCTATGCGATGTAATTTATAAATATGCGCTGCGTAGATGTAATATTTTGGGGGTTTCCACTTCTTCATTTTCCTATTAGGGTTTGATATTTCAAGTCTTTACTAATCGGAATTTGTGTCAATACTACTCGAAATTCAGAAGCAAGACCTCTAATTAAGGTAAAAAAAATTTCAATACATTCTCTTACAACTCATATTTGTTGCAACAGTGGTTGCAACTGTATTAGAATGAAACTTCGTCAATGCAAATTGTATGTTTACGAGGAAATCATAATCAACATACTAGCCAGAAGCATCATAAATTGTCAGGTATCAATACAATTAGCCACAGGGAGCAACAAGAGAAAAGAAGTACTAGAGGAGACGGTAAAATTTATCTGGAAAGAGATGGCAGTGCATTGAAACCTAAAAGCAGTCCTAAGCTTTATTATAAATCAATTCTTATGATTTTTTTCTAAATGAAATGTTTTGTCTGCACATCACACGGGTACTACACTAATCATCTTAAAAGATTAACTGATCTCCAATTATCATTCACTAGTTGCCATAATCTGAGTGACCATTTTGATACAACCACCCCATAAATTGATACTATAAAAAATAGTACAAACTATCCTACAAAGCAGAACAAAAAAATTAGAGAAAAAAAAAAAGGAAATAGGTAAACCTAATTCTTCTCCAAAGCATTTCATTCTCTTTTTCTCTCGCGCTACGCTTGTCTTCGACGGCGCCGGAGATTCAACATATGACATTAAACGTGTTTTTTTTCAATCAACATACATGAAAGTAAAAGGACAACTATTGAAGAAACGAGAACAATTTGACGAAGATTCAAATTGGCGATATATAGAAATAGAGTTGATTTATTTTTTGATATCATTTTTTTAATTATGTGCTCGTGCAACGTACGTGTCACTAGTTTATTTCATATCTATTAAATTAAATAATTGAGATTGTTCGTACACTATAATATGGGTAATTTAATAATTTTAATTGTT
>NC_061117.1:2948542-2988877 GCF_002878395.1 Capsicum annuum
ATAAGCTTAAGATCAACATGGGCAAGCCTAGTCTTAGCTCGTATTTCTAGTTCACCATCTTAGATGTTGTGTTGTTTTAAGCTCTAAGTTATTGTGTTTAATTCTATAGGGTGCTTCGTGAATGGACTATCATGATATATGAAGGATTTAAAAGCTTCAAATCAAGTGGAAACAACTAAAAAATTCTTGGAATGGATCACGGAAGCACAATACACAAATTTGACATAATTTGGACACCTGGAATGTCTAGGGAGCTTGAGAATTGTGGGAATGGCCAGGCGGAGCATGCAACCCACCACTGGATTCATAAGGGACCCAAAATAGTGACCCACTACATGCAGACCTAATAGCGATGAAGAAGGCACCGCGTTGCGGTGAAAAGTAAATCCGCAGTTGACAATTTCTAGAATCTCAGTGTAATTACACCGCTTCACGGGCTAATAGAGATGAGCCTACCACCGTGATGCGATGACCATTAAAAGAGGGATTTTTTGTGCTCAGCTGAAATAAAATAGCGTGGAAACCTAATCCAAGTCGGTTTATGACTTGTCTACTATAAATATAACGTCTTAAATTGTGTTTTAAACATCTTTGAGCCTCTTGGGAGCATTGAAGGGCTGCTACAACTTCTTTTTAGGTTTTTATTCTTTAATTTAGCTATCTTTATGGTTTTAATCATTCATACAATTATTCGATTATTGATTATGACTACGAGTGGCTAAAAAATCCCTTTTCGGGGTTAAAGCCAAGAACATGAGTACTATTGTTTTGAATTAATTTTGTTTAATTTTGGTTATCATTATTGGTTGTTTGTTTATTCTTGATTTAACTTATTTTGAGGGTTGATCACCCTTAGAATACACCAATTGTCAACCTTGTGATCTCGGGAGAGGGAATAGGGCGATAGAACATGGGAATAAACAAAGTGTGGTTTGTATTCTTTTATAAAATAAGAAATTCAAATTAGAGTCTATGGCTGGGAAGTAATTAGATAACTTACTTGATTCACACGTAGGATGATATCTTAAAGAACTTGATTGGACCATTACATCCCCTCTCAAGGATGCAGTTGTAAGGTACCTTGATCATGCAATTAACCCTACGAATCGACAACCAAGATAAGTAAGTTAACGAATGAAGTTCAATAACATATTATGATTGTTCAAAGTGGTTTAACCCTGAGTTTTCTCCCATTGATTATTTCAAGACTTTTATTTTACTCATTGTTTCCTTTACTTTATTTTACAAGTATTCAAAACTCTCTTTTGGTTACGCTTGCATCAATTAAATCTAAATTGTGAACTAGAATCGAATAGTCGTTAGATCAAGTCCCTGGGGGATCGATAACTTGGCTTTCTTGAAGGCCACTTTACTACTTGGTAAACCACGTACACTTGCGTGTGCGCTTGGGCACTGTCAGAGCCCAATCCCGGAATCGTGGGTTATAGCACACTGATTTCGCACAAAACTACCCCGTTCGCGCCGTTTC
Organism: Capsicum annuum; assembly: GCF_002878395.1. Lineage (NCBI taxonomy): Eukaryota > Viridiplantae > Streptophyta > Magnoliopsida > Solanales > Solanaceae > Capsicum > Capsicum annuum. The sequence goes on from NC_061117.1 coordinate 2,950,032, forward strand.
ATCCGTTTAACCACCCAAATAGCCTCGAATATTGAAATGACCCACACTAAGTCTCTCCCCAGCCTTCCTAGATCTTCCTGGTTGATTTTTGAACCACAGTACGTCCGAACCTCGAGCCCACCCCTAGAACCGTCGGGTATAGTACACTGATTCAGCTAACCAATGCCCCGTTCGCACCGTTTCGTCCGTTTGACCACCCAAATGGCCTCGAATATTGAAACGTCCCATACTAGGCTACTCCCCTACCTCCCAGGCATGCCCTGGTTGATATTTATCCAAATAATGCCCGAACCTCGAGGCCATACCTAGAACTGTGGGATATAGCACACCGATTTGACCCAAAATTTCCTTATTCGCATTGTTTTCATTGTTTGACCACCCAAATTGGCTCGAATATTGAATGGCCCACATTAGGCCGCTTTCCAGCCTTCCTGGAATGCCCCAATCAATTTTCCACCCACAACATGCCCGGACTCTAGGCTCACGCCCGAAACCGTGGGCTATAGCACACCAATTTGGCCCAAAGATGCCCCGTTCACGCTGTTTCACCGGTTTGACATCCTAAATGGCCTCGAATATTGAAACAGCCCATATTAGGATTCTCTCCAGCCTTCTTGGCATACCCCGATCAATTTTCATCCCAAATCACACCCGAACCTTGGGCCCACCCCTAGAACTGTCGGCCATAGCACACTGATTTGGCTAAAAAATGCCCCGTTCTTATTATTTCACCTATTTGACCACCCAAATGGCCTCGAATATTGAAACGGACAATACTAGACCGCTCTCCAAACTACCTGGCACGTCCCAATCAATTTTTGGCTCACATCACACTTGGTCCCACCCCCACAACTGTGGGCTATAGCACACTAATTTGGGCCCAAAATACCTCATTCGCGCCATTTCGCCCATTTGACCACATGAATCACCTCAAATATTAAAACGACCCACAGTAGGACTCTTCTCAGCTTCCTTGGCATACCTCAATTGATTTTGGACCCACAGCATGCTCGAACCATGGGCCTACCCTCAGAATCATAGGTTATAGCATATTGATTTGGCCTGATAATGCCCTATTCATACCGTTTTGCCCGTTTAACCAACCAAATGGTCTCGAATATTGAAACGACCCATACTAGGCTACTCCCTAGCCTCCCTGGCATGCCCCAATCAAATTTCGGCCAACAAAACGCTCGAACCCTGGGCCCACCCTCGAAATCGTGGGCTATAGTACACCGATTTAGCTCGAAAATACCCCGTTCATGCTGTTTCTCCCGTTTAACCACCGAAATGGCCTCAAATATTAAAACAACCCACACTAGGTCACTCCCCAGTCTCCCTTCCATGCCCTAGTTAATTTTCGGCCCACAAAATGCTCGGATCCTAGGCCCACCCCAGAACCGTGTGCTGTAGCACACCGATTTGGTCCAAAAATGCCCCATTCTCATCATTTTGCCCATTTAACCACCCAAATAGCCTCGAATATTAAAATAGCACACACTAGGCAGTTCCCCAGCCTCCCTTCCATGCTTAGGTTGATTTTCTGCCCACATCACGCCCGAACCCCGAGCCCACCCCCAAAATTGTGGGCTACAGTACACTAATTTGGCTAAAAAATGCCTCATTTGCACCATTTCGCCGTTTGACCACCCAAATGATCTTGAATATTGAATCAGCCTACACTAGGCCACTCCTCAGCCTCCTTGGCATGCCTCAAACATCAGGCCCACCCCAAAATTGTGGGCTATAGCACAATTATTTAGTCCATAAATGCCCTTTTCACGTTATTTCTCCTGTTTAACAATCAAAATGGCTTCGAATATGAAAACAGCCCATACTAGGCCGCTCTTCAGCCTTTCTAACATGCCTCGATCAATTTTCGACCCACAACACGGACGGAACCCGGGCCCATCCCCTGAACCATGGGCTATCGCACACCGATTTAGCTTGAAAATGTCACGATCGCGTTGTTTCGCTAGTTTGACCACCCAAATGGCCTTGAGTATTGAAACGACCCACACTAGGCCGCTTCACAGCTTCCTTTACATGCTCCAGTCAATTTTTGGCCCACAACATGCCCAAACCCCCATCCCACCCCCAAAACCATGGGCTATAGCACATTGATTTAGCCCAAAAATGCCCTGTTTGCGCCGTTTTACCCGTTTGACCACCCAAATAACCTTGAATATTAAAATGAACCACTCTAGGCTGCTCCCCAGCCTCCCTGGCATACCTTGGTTAATTGTTTTCCCATAGCATGCCCGAACCTCAAGCCCACCCCCAGAACCATGGGCTATGGCACACCTATTGGGCCCGAAAATGCGCCATACACAATATTTTACCTATTTGACTACCCAAATGGCAGCAAATACTGAAATGACCCACACTAAGCCTCTCCTCAGCCTCCCTGGCATGCCCCGATCGATTTTTGCCCGACAGCACACTTGTACCTCAAGCCCATCCCGGAACCGTGGGCTATAAGCACACCGATTTGGCCCAAAAATGCTCTATTTGCGCTATTTTGCCTATTTAACCACCCGAATGGCCTAAAATATTAAAACGACCCATAATGAGCTACTTTCTAGCATCCCTGGCATGCCTCAGTTGATTTTTAGCCCACAGTATACCCAAACCCCAGGCTGACCCCCGTAACCGTGGGCTATAGCACATCAATTTGGCCTGAAAAATCTTCATTCACTCTGTTTCACCCATTTAAAAACCCAAATGACTTCGAATATTGAAATGGCCCATACTAGGATGCTCCCCAACCACCCTGGCAAGCCTTGATCGATTTTCAACTCACAACACGCTCGAACCCCTGGCCCACCCCCAGAACCGTGGGTTATAGCACTCTAATTTAGGCTAAAAATGCCTCGTTCGAATTGTTTCGCCCGTTTTACCACCAAAATGGCCTCAAATATTAAAATGGCCCATACTAGGCCGCTCCCCAGCCTCTCTTCCACACTCCGATCAATTTTTGGCCCACAGCACGCCCAGACCTTGAGCCCACCACCGAAACTGTGGACTATAGCAAATCAATTTAGCTCAAAAATACCCCGTTCACATCATTTCATCTGTTTGACCACCCAAATGACCTTGAATATTGAAATGGCCCACATTAGGCCACTTGCCAACCTCCCTGGCATGCCCCGATTAATTTTTAGTCCACAACACGTTCGGACCCTGGGCCCACCCTTAAAACCATGGGCTATAACACACCGATTTGGCCCAAAAATATCCCATTCAAGCTATTTCGCTCGTTTGACCATAAAAATAGCTTCGAATATTAAAACAGCCTACACTAGATCGCTTCTCATCTCCCTGGTATGCCCCAGCCAATTTTTGGCCCACAGCATGCCCGAACCCCTGGCCCTCCCCCGAAACCATGGGCTATAGCACTCCAAATTGCTTGAAAATTCCCTGTTAGTGGCGTTACGCATGTTTGACCAACCAAACAGCCTCGAATATTAAAACGGCCTACACCAGGCTCACCCCAGCCTCTCTGGCATGCCTCAATTGATTTTTGACCCACAAAACACCCGAACCTAGTGCCCACCCCTGTAACCGTGGGCCATAACACATCAATTTAGCCCAAAAATGCCCCGTTCGTGCCGTTTCACCCATTTGACCACCCAAATGGCCTCTAATATTAAAACAGCCCACACTAGGTTGCTCCCCAGTCTTCCTGGCATGCCTCGGTCTAATTTTGCCCCACAGCATGCCCGGACCCCAAGTCCATCCCCAAAACTGTGGGCTATAGCATACTGATTGGACCAAAAATACCTCGTTCATGCTGTTTCATTCGTTTGACCATCCAAATGGCCTCGAATATTGAAACGGCCCACACTAGGACACTCCCCAACCTCCCTGACATACTTCGGTTAATTTTTGGCCTATAGCATATTGGACCCCGAGCCCATCCCCAAAATCGTGGGCTATAATACACCGATTTGGCCTGAAAATGCCCCATTCATAATGTTTCACTGGTCTGACCTCCCAAATGGCCTCAAAAATTAAAACAGCCCATACTAGCCCGCTCCCCAGCTTCCCTGGCATGCCCCGGTAATTTTTGGCCCACCCTCAGAATCGTGGGCTATAGTACGTTGATTTGATCCAAAAATGCCCCGTTTGCGCTGTTTTGCCTGTTTGACCATCCAAATGGCCTTGAATAAACGACCCACACCAGGCCACTCACCAGCCTTCTTGCCTATTTGACCACTGAAATAGCCTCGAATATTGAAATGGCCCATACTAGGTAGCTATCCAGCCTCCCTAGCATGCCTCAATTGATTTTCAACCCGCAGCACACTTGGACCCCGGGCCTACCCCCGGAATCATGGGCTATAGCACACCGATTTAGCCTGAAAATGCCTTGTTCATGCTGTTTTGCCCGTTTGACCACCCAAATGGCCTCGAATATTAAAATGACCCATACTATACCACTCTCCAGCCTCTCTGGCAAGCCCCGATTGATTTTTAGCCCACAGAATATTGGACCCCAGTTCAAACCTAGAACCGTGGGCTATAGCACACTAATTTGTCTCCAAAATATTGTGTTCGCATGGTTTTACCCGTTTGACAACCCAAATGGCCTCAAATATTAAAATAGCCCATACTAGGACTCTCTCTAGCCTCTCTGGCATGCCCCGGTTGATTTTTGTCTAACAGCATGCCCGAAACCTAGACACACCCACGAAATCGTGGGCTATAGCACATCGATTTTGCTAAAAAATGCCCAGTTCGTACTGTTTAACCCATTTAACTACCCAAATGGGCTTAAATATTAAAATATTCCACACTAGGCCATTCCCTAACATCCCTGGCATACTTCGGTCAATTTTTGGTCCACAGCACACCCGAACCCCAGGCCCATCCAAGGAACTGTGGGCTATAGCCCACCGATTTGGCCCTAAAATTCCCCGTTCATGTCATTTCATTTGTTTGACTACCCAAATGACCTCGATATTGAAACAACCAACACTAGGCCGCTCCCCAACCTCCCTGTCACACCTCGATCGATTTTTGGCCCACTGTACGCCTGAACCTCAGGCCCACTCCTGGAATCGTGGGCTATAGCATACTGATTTAGCCCGAAAATGCCCTGTTCGCGCCGTTTCGCATGTTTAACCCCGCCAAATGGCCTTGAATATTTAAACGGCCTATACTAGGTCACTCTTCAGCCTTTCTGACACATCTCAGTTGATTTTAGGCTCGTAACACGCCCGCACCTCGAGCCCACCCCCAAAATAGTGGGATACAGCACACAGATGTGGCCTAAAAATGCCTCGTTCATGTTGTTTCGCCCCAATTGACCACTCAGACCCCGATCCCACCCTCAAAACTATGGGTTATTGCAAACCTATTTAACCCAAAAATGCCCCGTTCAAGTCCTTTCACCCATTTGACCACCCCAATGGCATTGAATATTAAAATGGCCCTCACTAGGCCACTCCCCAGCCTCCCAGTCATACCCCGATCAATTTTTGGCCCACAGCACATCTGGATCCCAAGCACACCCCAAAACCATGGGCTATAGCACATTGATTTGGCCCAAAAATGCCCTGTTCTCACCATTCGCATGCTTGACCACCTCAATGGACATGAATATTGAAACGACCCATACTAGGCCAACCCCCAGCCTCCCTGGCACGCCCCGATCAATTTTTAACCCACAACACATCTAAACCCCGAGCTCACCCCCAAAACGGTATCTATTACACACCGGTTTGGCTTGAAAATGCTTCATTCATGCCATTTTACTCGTTTGACCACCCAAATGGCTGCAAATATTGAAAGAATTCCCCTATTTTCCTTAGGGTGAAAGAAAATGTTTTGAAAGTTATTGTTTTAAGATTTCTTAAGTTCTCACCAAAAATCAACTGGGGCATGCCAGGAAGGTTGGGAATCGTCACAGTGTGGTTCGTTAAAATATTCATGCCTATTTGGGTGGATAAACAGGCAAAATGGTATGAATAGGGCATTTTAGGGCCAAATCACTATGCCCACAATTTCGGGAGTGAGCCCAAGGTTCAGGCATACTGTGGGACAAAAATTGATCGAGGCATGCCAAGGAGGTTGGGGATTATCCCAGTGTGGTCCGTTTAAATATCTGTGGCCATTTGGGTGGACAAATGGGAGAAACAGCATGAACGGGATATTTTTGCGCAAAATCAATGTGCTATAGCCCATAATTACTGGGGTGGGCCCAAGGTTCGAGCGTGCTATGAGCCAAAAATTGATCAAGGCGTACCAAAGAGGTTGGGGATCATCCCAGTATGGTTCGTTTAAATATTCGTGGACATTTGGGTGGACAAACAAGCAAAACGGTGCAAATAAGGCATTTTGGGGCCAAATCGGTGTGCTATAGCCCGCTGTTTTGGGGGTGGGCCATGGATTCGGGCGTGCTGTGGGTCAAAAATTGATTTAGGCATGCCAAAGAGGTTGTGGGTTGTCCCAGTGTAGTTTGTTTAAATATTAGTCGCCATTTGAGTGGACAAAAGGGTGAAACAGTGTGAATGGGGCATTTTGGGGACAAATAGGTATCCTATAACCCGCGGTTTTGGGGTAGGCCCGGGGTTCAGGCATGTTGTGGGCTGAAAATTGATCAGGGCATGCCAAGGAGATTGGGGATAGTCCCAGTGTGGTCCATTTAAATATTCCTGGCCATTTGTGTAGAGCAACGAGTGAAACGACACAAATGAGGCATTTTAGGGCCAAATCAGTATGCTATAACCCACAGTTTTGGAGGTGGGCTAGGGGTTCGAGCATGCTGTGGAGAAAAAATTGACCAGGGCATGCCAAGAAGGTTGGGGATCAACCAGTGCGGTCAGTTTAAATATTCGTCGCCATTTGGGAGGATAAATGGGAGAAACGGCGTGAACGAGGCATTTTGGGGCTAAATCAATGTGCTATAGCCCACAATTTTGGGGGTGGGCCCGAGGTTTGGATGTGCTGTGGGCTAAAAATCGATAGGGGCATGCCACGGAGATTGGGGATCGTCCCATTGTAGTTCGTTTAAATATTCATGGCGATTGGGTGGACAAATGGGTGAAATGGCGCAAACGTGGCATTTTGGGGGCAAATTGGTGTGCTATAGACCATGGTTTTGGGGAAGGGCCTAGGGTTCAGGCATGTTGTTGGCCAAAAATTGACTAGGATATGCTAGGGAGGTTAGGGATTGTCCCAGTGTGGTCCATTTAAATATTTGTGGCTGTTTGGATGGAAAATCGAGTGAACGACGCGAACAGGGCATTTTGGGGCCAAATCAATGTGCTATAGCCCACGATTTTGGAGTTAGGCCCGGGGTTCGAGCGTGTTGTGGTCCAAAAATTGACCGAGCATGTCAGGAAGGTTGGGAATCTTCCTAGTGTATTTCATTTAAATATTCATGGCCATTTGGGTGGACAAATGGAGGAAACGACGCAAACGGGGCATTTTAAGGAAAAATCGATGTGCTATAGCCCACGATTTTGGGTGTGGGCCTTGGGTTCGGGTGTGCTGTGGGACGAAAATCGATCGGGGCATGCCAGGGAAGTTGGGGATCGTCCCAGTATGGTTCGTTTAAATATTCGTGGCTATTTGGGGAGACAAACGGGTGAAACGGTGTGAACGGGAACTTTTGGGGCCAAATCGATATAGTATTGCCCATGGTTTCGGGGTTGGGTCCGGGGTTCGGCCGTGCAATGGGCCGAAAATTGACTGGGGCATGCTAGAGAAGTTGGGGATCCTCCCATTGTGGTCTGTTTAAATATTCATGGCCATTTGGGTGGACAAACGTTCGGCCCACAACATGCCTGAACCCCGGCCCACCCTCGGAACAATGGGTTGTAGTACATGATTTGGCTCGAAAACTCCCCGTTTGCACTATTTCTCCCGTTTGTCCGCCCAAATGGCCATAAATAATTTAACAAACCACACAGGGATGATTTCCAACCTCCCATGCATGTCCCAATCAATTTTTAGCCCACAGCACGCCCGAACCCTGGACCCATGCTCAAAACCGTGGGCTATAGCAATCCAATTTTATCCTAGAATGCACCGTTTCTCCCATTTGTCCACCCAAATATCCATGAATATTTAGACGGACCACACTGGGACGAACCCCAACCTTCCTGGCATACCTAGGTTGATTTTTGGCCCACAGCCTACCTGAACCCCAGGCCTACCCCCAGAACTGTAGGCTATTATAACATATCGATTTGGCCCCAAAATGCCTCGTTTGTCTAATTTTGCCCGTTTGTCCACCCAAATGGCCATGAATATTTAAACGGACCGCACTGGAATGATCCCCAACCTCCCTGGCATGCCTCGGTCAATTTTTTGCCCACAGCACGCCCGAACCCTGAGCCCAACCCCGAAACCGCTGGCTATAGCATACCAATTTGGCCACAAAATGCATCATTTACGTCATTTTTCCTATTTGTCCACCCAAATCGCAATGAATATTTAAACGAACCACATCGGGATGATCCCCAACCTCCTTGGCATACCCCAATCAATTTTTGGCCCACAGTACACCCAAACCCCGAGACCATCCCCAGAATTGTGGGCTTTAGCACATCGATTTGGCCCTAAAATATCTCTCTCAAGTCGTTTCACCCGTTTGTCCACTCAAATAGCCATGAATATTTAAAAAGACCACACTGGGATGATCCCCAACCTCCCTGGAATGCCTCGACTGATTTTCAACCCACTGTACGCTCGAATCCCGAGCCCACCCAAAGAACCATGGGATAGCAGACCAATTTGGCCCCAAAATACCCTGTTCGCGCTGATTCGCCTGTTTGTCCACCAAAATGGCTATGAATATTTAAGATTATCACACTGGATGATCCCAACCTCCCTGGCATGCCCAAATCAATTTTTAGCCCATAGCATGCTCGAACCCCCAATCCTCCCTGAAATCGTGCACACCGATTTGGCCCTAAAATGTCCCGTTCAGGCCGTTTTTCCTGTTTGTCCACCCAAATGGAAACAAATATTTAAAAAAACCACTCTGGGAGGATACCCAGTCTTTCGGCATGCCCCGATCAATTTTTCGCCCACAGCACGCCCAACCCCCGAGCCCACCTTTGAAACCGTGGGCTATAGCACACTGATTTTGCCCCAAAATGCTCGTTTGTGTTGTTCAGCCCAATTGTCCCCCAAATGGCCACGAATATTTAAATGGACCATACTGGGACAATCCCCAACCTCCCTGGCATGCCCCAGCCAATTTTTGACCCATAGATTGCCCAAACCCCGAGCCTACCCCAGAATCGTGCGGTATAGCACACCGATTTGGCCCCAAAACACCTCATTTGCGCTATTTTGCCCGTTTGTCCCCACAAATGGCCACAAATATTTAAACGGACCACACTGGGATGATGCCCAACCTCTCTGCATGCTTCGATTGATTTTTGGCCCACAGCACGCCTGAACCTTGGGCCCACCACCGAAACCTAGGCTATAGCATACTGATTTGACCCCAAAATGCCTCGTTCGCACCGTTTCGCTCATTTGTCAGCCCAAATGGCTACGAATATTTAAACAGACCACAGTGGGATGATCCACAATCTCACTGTCACACCCCGGTTAATTTTTTTGCTCGAAGAACACCCGAACCTAGGGCCCACCTCAGATCCGTGGGCTATAGTACACCGATTTGTCCCTAAAATGCCCCGTTCACTTTGTTTCGCCCGTTTGTCCACCCAAATAGCAACGAATATTTAAATGGACCATACAAGGACGATCACCAACCTCACTGGCATGTCTCGGTTTATTTTCAGCCCACAACACGCCCGAGCTCCAGGCCCACCCCCGGAACGTGGAACTATAGCACACTGATTTTGCCCCAAAATGCCCCGTTCACGCTGTTTTGCCCGTTTGTCAACACAAATGGCCATAAATATTTAAAAGGACTAAACTAGGAAGATCGTCAACCTCCCTGCCATGCTCAGGTCAATTTTTGGCACATAGCATGCTCGAACCACGAGCCCACCCCCAAAATCATAGGCTATAGCACAACGATTTGGCCCCAAAATGCCCCGTTCACGCCGTTTTGCCTGTTTGTCCAGCCAAATGGCCACGAATATTTAAATAGACTACACTAGGAAGATCCCAACCTCCTTGCCATGGTCCGATCAATTTTTGGTCTATAGCACGCCCGAACCTCAGGCCCACCCCCTAAACCGTGGGTTATAGCACATCGATTTGGCCCAAAAGGTCCCATTCATGCTGTTTCACTCGTTTGTCCACCTAAATTGCCACAAATATTTAAATGAACCACACTAGAACAATCCCCAACCTCTCTGGTATGCCCCGGTCTATTTTGGGCCCACAGCACGACCGAACCCCGAGCCCACCCCTGAAACCATGGGCTAAAGCATACCGATTTGACCAAAAATTCCCCATTTGTGCCGCTTTACCCGTTTGTCCACCCAAATGTCCATGAATATTTAAACGGACCATACTAGGATGATACCCAACCTCCCAGGCACGACCCGACCAATTTTTATCCCATAAAATGCCCAAACCCCGAGGCCACCTTTGGAACCGTGGGCTATAGCACACCGATTTGGCCCCAAAATTCTTCGCTCGTGTTGTTTTATTCGTTTGTCTAGCCAAATGTCCACGAATATTTAAATGGACCATACTAGGATGATCTCCAACCTCCCTCGCATGCCTCGATCGATTTTTGGCCTACAGCATGCCTGAACCCCGGGCTCACCCCTAAAACCGTGGTCATAGCACATCAATTTGACCCCAAAATGCCTCATTTGCGCTGTTTCGCTCGTTTGTCTACCCAAATGGCCATAAATATTTAAACGGACCATACTGGGATGATCCCCAACCTCCTTGGCATGCCTCGATCAATTTTTGTCCCGTATCACTCCCGAACCTAGGGCACACCACCATAACCATGGGCTATAGCACATCGATTTAGCCCTAAAATGCCTCGTTCGCTCTATTTTTCCTGTTTGTCTACCTAAATAGCCACGAATATTTAAACGGACCACAATAGGACAATCCCCAATATCTCTGGTGCACCCTGATCAATTTTTGGCCCACAGCACGCCCGAACCTCAGGCGCACCCCGATAACCGTGGGCTATAGCACACCAATTTGGCTGCAAAATGCTCGATTCTTGTCGTTTTGGCCGTTTGTCCACCCAAATGGACACAAATATTTAAACGAACCATACTCGAATAATCACCAACTTCCTTGGCATGCCCCGATTGATTTCTCTCCCATAAAACGCACAAACCATAGTCGCACCCCCGAAACTGTGGACTATAGCACACCAATTGGGCCCCAAAATGCCCCGTTCGCACCGTTTCGCCGGTTTGTCCAACCAAATGGCCACGGATATTTAAAAGGACCATACTGGGATGATCCCCAACCTCCCTGGCATGCCTTGGTAGATTTTTGGCCCACAGCATGCTCAAACCCCGAGAACACCCCCGAAACCGTGGGCTAGAGAACATCGGTTTGGCCTTAAAATGCTCGATTTGAGCTGTGTCGCCTATTTATCCACCCAAATGGATATGAATATTTAAACGGACTACACTGGGATGATCCACAACCTCCCTGGCATGCCTCGATCAATTTTTGGCCATCAGCATGCCCGAACCCCGGGCCCGCCCCTAAAACCGTGGGCTATAGCACACCTGTGTGACCAAAAAATGCCCTGTGTACACTATTTTCCCTGTTTGTCCAACTAAATGGCCACGAATATTTAAATGCACCACACTAGGATGATCCACAACCTCCCTGGCATATCTCGATCGATTTTTAGCCCACAGCATGCCCGAACCCTAGGGACACCCCCATAACTATGGGCTATAGCACACTAATTTGGCCCCAAAATGCCTCGTTCGCGTCGTTTCGCCCGTTTGTCCACCCAAATAGCCACGAATATTTAAAAGGACCACACTAGAATTATCCCTAATCTCCCTAGCATATCCCAATCGATTTTTGGCCCACAACACGCCCGAACCCCGAGCCCACCCCCGGAACCGTGGGCTATAACACATCAATTTGTCCCCAAAATGCCTCGTTCATGTCGTTTTGTCCATTTGTCCACCCAAATGGCCAAAAATATTTAAACGGACCACATTGGCATGATCCCTAACCTCATCGTCACGCCCTGGTCGATTTTTAGCCCACAGCACGCCTGAACCCCGGGCCCACCACTAAAACCGTAGGCTATCACACCGATTTTGCCCAAAAATGCCCCATTCATACCGTTTTGCCCGTTTGTCCACCCATATGGCCACGAATCTTTAAACAGACGACACTAGGATGATCCCCAACCTTTCTAGCATGCCTTGGTCGATTTTCATCCCACAGCACGCCTGAACCCTGGGCCAACCCCCGGAACCGTGGGCAATAGCACACCGATTTGTCCCCAAATGCCCTGTTTATTCCATTTCGCCAGTTTGTCCACCCAAATGGTCATGAATATTTAAATGAATCATATTTGGACGATCCCCAAGATCCCTGGCATGCCCCTGTCAATTTTTGGCCCACAATACGCCCGAGCCCTGGGCTTTCCCTCGGAACCGTGGGCTATAGCACATCGATTTGGCCTCAAAATGTCTTGTTCATGCCGTTTCGCTCGTTTGTGCACCCAAATGGCCACAAAAATTTTTAAGAACCATACTGAGACGATCCCCAACATCCCTGGCATGTTCCGATCAATTTTGGACCCACAACATACCTGAACCCCGAGCCCACCCCCAGAATCGTTGGTTATAGCACACCGATTTGGCCCTAAAATGCCCCATTCGCGCTGCTTCGCCCGTTTGTCCAACCAAATGGCCATGAATATTTAAACGGAACACAGTGGGGTGATTCTCAAGCTCCCTGGAATGCCCCAGTTGATTTTCGGACATAGCTCACAGAAAACCCTAGCCCACCTCCAAAACTGTGGGCTATAGCACATCGATTTGGCCTCAAAATGCCCTGTTTGTGCCGTTTGTCCACAAAAATAGCTATGAATATTTAAACGTACCACACTGGGACGATCCATAACCTACATGTCATGACCCAATCAATTTTCAGCCCACAGTATGCTCGAACCCTGGGCCCACCCCTAAAACCGTGGGCTAGAGTACACTGATTTGGTGCCAAAATGCCCCATTCGCACCATTTTGCTTGTTTTTCCGCCCAAATGGCCACGAATATTTTCAAAAAAACTACATTGGGACGATCCCCAACCTCCCTGGCATGCCCCGATCGATTTTTGGCTCACAGCATGCTCGAACCCCAGGCCCACCCCCAGAACCGTGGGTTGTAGCTCACCGATTTAGCCCCTAAAATATCTCTTTCACGTCGTTTCGCCTCATTTGTCCACTCAAATGGCCATGAATAATTAAATGGACCACATTGGGATGATCCCCAACCTCGTTGACACACCCCGATTGATTTTTGACCTACAGCATGCCCGAACCCCGGGCCTACCCCCGGAACCGTAGTCTAGAACATACCGATTTGGCCCCAAAATACCCCGTTCACACAGTTTTAACTGTTTGTCCACCCAAATGGCCATAAATATTTAAATGAACCACACTAGTATGATCTCTAATGTCCCTGTTATGCCTCGATCAATTTTTGACCCACAGCATGCCAAACACCCAGCCGACCCCCAAAATCGTGGGCTACAGCACACCGATTTGGCCCCAAAATGCCCCATTTGCGCCGTTTCACTCGTTAGTCCACCCAAATGGCCATGAATATTTAAACGGACCATACTGGTATGATCCCCAACCCCCTAGTACGCCTCGATAGATTTTTTACCTGCAGGACATTAAAAACTCGAGCCCACCCCCAGAACTGTAGGCTTTAGCACATTGATTAGGCCCCAAAATGACCCGTTCAAGTCGTTTCGCCGGTTTATCCACCCAAAGGGCCATGAATATTTAAACAGACCACACTGGGACGATCTCCAACCTCCCTGGCATGCCCCGGTCAATTTTTCAGGACATACTATGCCTGAAACCTAGGACCAACCCCGAAACCATGGGCTATAGCACATCGATTTGGCCCCAAAACTCCCCCTTTGCACCGTTTTCCCCATTTTTCCACCCAAATAGCCATGAATATTTAAACGGACCATACTGGAATGATCCCTAACCTCCCTGGCATACCCAGGTCAATTTTCAAAGCACAGCATGCCCAAACCCCAGGCCCACCCCCAGAACCGTGGGCTATAGCACACTGATTTGGCCTCAAAATGTCCCGTTTGCACTGTTTTACTCTTTTGTCCACCCAAATAGCCACGAATATTTACACGGACCACACTGGGATGATCTCCAAACTTCCTAGCATGCCCTGACCGATATTCAGCCCACAAAATTGTGGGCTATAGCACACCGATTTAGCCTCCAAAATGTGTTGTTTGTGCGATTTCGCTCGTTTGTCAACCAAAATGGCCATGAATATTTAAAAGGACCACACTGTGATGATCCCCAATCTCCTTGGCGTGCCTCGGTTGATTTTTAACCCATAACATGCCTGAACCCTGGGTCCACCCCTGAAACCGTGGGCTATAACACACCGATTTGGCCCCAAAATGCGTCATTCGCACCATTTTGCCCATTTGTCCACCCAAATAGCCACGAATATTCAAACGGATTATACTGGGATGATCCCCAATATCCCTGGCATTTCCCGATCAATTTTCGGCCCACAGGTTGCCCGAACCCAGAGCCCACCCCAGAATCGTGGACTATAGCACTCTAATTTAGCCCTAAAATGCCTCGTTCGTGCCATTTCGCCAGTATGTCCTCCCAAATGGCCACGAATATTTAGACGAACCACACTGGGACGATTCCCAATCTCCCTGGTATGCCTCAGTCAATTTTTGGCCCACAGCATGCCTAAACCCTGAGCCCAACCCAGAAACCGTGGGCTATAGCACACCAATTTGTCCCCAAAACTCTCCGTCCACGTCGTTTCGCTCGTTTGACCTCCGAAATGGCCACAAATATTTAAACAGACCACACAGGGATGATCCCAAACCTCCCTGGCATGCCCCGATCAATTTTTATCCCACAGCACACCCGAACCCCGGACCCACCCCTAGAACCGTGAGTACAGCACACCAATTTAGCCCAAAAATGCCCCGCTCGCGCCATTTCACCCGTTTGTCTACCCAAATGCCTACAAATATTTTAACGGACCATGCTGGAATGATCCCTAACCTCCATAGCACGCCCCAGACAATTGTTTGCCCACAAAATGCCCGAACCCAGGGTCCACCCCTAGAATCGTAGTCTATAGCACATCAATTTGGCCCCAAAATGCCTTGTTCACGCATTTTATCCCGTTTGTCCACAAAAATAGCCACAAATGTTTAAATGGACCATACAAGGATGATCCCCAAACACCCTGGCATGGCTCGATCGATATTCGACTGACAGCACGCCCAAACCCCGAGCCTGCCCCTAGAACCGTGGGCTATAGCACACCGATTTAAACCCCAAAATGCCTCGTTTGTGATGTTCCAATGGTTTATCCACCAAAATGGCAATGAATATTTAAACGGACCACACTGGGATAATCTCAAACCATCCTGGAATGCCCCGGTCAATTTTTTCCCACAGCACAACCTAACTCTGGGCCCAACCCCAGAACCGTGGGCTATAGCACACCAATTTGCCCAAAATGCCTCGTTCGCACCATTTTGCCCGTTTGTCCACCCAAATAGCCACGAATATTTAAACAGATCATACTGGGATGATCCCCAACCTCCCTGACATGCCTCAATCAATTTTCAACCCACAGCATGCCCAAACCCCAGCCCACCCTTGGAACTGTGGGCTATAGCACTCCGATTTTGCCCCAAAATACCCCGTTCGTGCCATTTCGCCCGTTTGTCCACCCAAACAGCCATGAATATTTAAACAGACCATACTGGGATGATCCTCAACCTCCCTAGTATGAACTGGTCAATTTTTGGCCCACAGCAGGCCCAAACCCTGAGCCCACCCCTATACCGTGGGATATAGCACATTGATTTAGCCCCAAAATGCCCCGTGCACGTTGTTTTGCCCGTTTGTCCACCCAAATGGCCACAAATATTTAAATGGACCACACTGAGATGATCCCCAACCTCCCTGGCATGCCCTGGTTAATTTTTGTCCCACAGAACGCCCGAACCCCAGACCCACCCCAGAACCGTGGGCTATATAGCAGACCAATTTAGCCCTAAAATGCTCCGCTCGCATCGTTTCGCCCGTTTGCCTACCCAAATGGCCATGAACATTTTAACAAACCACACTGGGATGATCACCAACCTACCTGGCAAGCCCCAGTCAATTTTTGGCCCACAACACTCTGAAACCCCGAGCCCACCCCCAGAACCGTGGGCAATAGCTCACCGATTTGACCCCAAAATTCCTCGTTCATGCCATTTTTCCCGTTTGTTCACCCAAATTGCCACGAATATTTAAATGGACTATACTGGGATGATCCAACCTCCCTAAAATGCCCCGGTCATTTTTTAGCCCACAGAATACTTGAACCCTAGGCCAATCCCCAGAACTATAGTAGCATACCGATTTGGCCCCAAATGCCCCGTTCGCGCCATTTCGCCCGTTTGTCTACCCAAATGGCCACGAATATTTAAACGGACCACATTAGGATGACCCCTTACCTCCCTGGCATGCCTTAGTCAATTTTTGGCCCACAAAACACCTAAACCACGGGTCCACCCCCGGAACCGTGGGATATAGCACACCAATTTTGCCCTAAAATGCCCTGTTCATGCTGTTTCGCCCGTTTGTGAATCTAAATTGCCACGAATATTTAAACGGACCACACTGGGATGATCTCCAACCTCGATGGAATTCCCTGGTCGGTTTTAGACCCACAACATCCACGAATCTTGGGCCCACCCCAGAATTATTGGTTATAGCACACCGTTTAGCCCTAAAATGCCCCGTTCACGCCGTTTCGCCCGTTTGTCCACCCAACTGTCAATGTATATTTAAACATAACACACTGGGATGATACCCAACCTCCCTGGCATTCCCCTATTGATTTTTATCCACAACATGCCCAAAACCCTAGCCCACCTTCGGAATCATGGGCTATAGCACACCGATTTAGCCTCAAAATGCCCTGTTCGCGCTGTTTGTCCACCCAAATGGCCACGAATATTTAAACAGACCACACTGGGAAGATCCACAACCTCCATGGCATGCCCCGATCAATTTTTGACCCACAGTATACCCGAACCCTGGGCCTACCCCCAAAACTGTGGGCTATAGCACACAGATTTTACCTAAAATGCCCCATTCACGCCGTTTTGCCTGTTTGTCCACCCAAATAGCCACGAATATTTAGAAAAACCACACTGGAATGATCCCCAACCTCCCTAGCATGCGCTGATTGATTTTTCGCCCACATCACACCCGAACCTCAGGCCCACCCCTGAACTATGGGACATTGCGCACCAATTTAGCCCCAAATGCCTCGTTCTCGCCGTTTTACCCATTTTTCCACCCAAATATCCACGAATATTTAAAAAGACAACACTAGTATGAACCCCAACCTCCCTGGCATGTCTCAATCAATTTTCAACCCACAGGACGCCCGAACCCTAGTCCCACCACCAGAACCGTGGGCTATAGCACACCAAGTTGGCCCAAAAATGCCCCGATCGCACTGTTTCACCCTTTTATCCACCCAAATAGCGACAAATATTTAAACGTACCATAATAGGTTGATCCCCAATCTCCGTGACATGGCCCGGTTGATTTTCAGCCCACAACATGCCCGAACCCTGAGCCCACCGCTGAAATCGTAGGCTATAGCACACTGATTTGGCACCAAAATTCCTCGTTCACATCGTTTCGCCAGTTTGTCCACCCAAATGGACACAAATATTTAAATGGATCATATTGGAATGATCCAAAACCTCTCTGGCATGCCTCGATCAATTTTTGTCTCTCAGCACATCCGAACCCCAGGCCCACCTCTGGAACCGTGGGCTATAGCACACCAATTTAGCCCCAAAATCTCTGACCTCCTTGGCATGCTACCGTCAATTTAAAACCAATAGAAAGCCCAAAAACTAGGCCCATCCCCAGAACTGTGGTCTATAGCACATCAATTTGGCTTCAAAATGCCCCATTCGCGTCTTTTTGCCCGTTTGTCCACCCAAATGGCCATGAATATTTAATAGGACCACACTAGGATGATCCCTAACCTCCCTGGCCTGACCCGATCAATTTTTAGTACACAACACGCCCGAACCCCAGGCCCACCTCAAGAATTGTGGGCTATACCACACCGATTTGGCCTCAAAATGCCATATTCTCATTGTTCCGCCCATTTGTCCAACCAAATGGCCACGAATATTTAAACAGACTACACTGAGATGATCCTCAAAATCCCTGGCATGCCCCTGTCGATTATCAACAAACATCACGCTCGAACCCCAGGCCCACCCTCGGAACCGTGGTCTACCGCATACCAATTTGGCCCAAAATACGTCGTTCGTGCCGTTTCACCCGTTTGTCCACCCAAATGACCAGGCATATTTAAACGGACCACACTGGGATGATTCCTAACCTCGCTGGAACACCCCGGTCTATTTTCAGCCCACAGCATCCCGGAACTCTAAGCTCACTCTAGAACCATGGGCTATATCACACTGATTTGGCCTCAAAACTCCTCGTTCGTGCTGTTTGGCCCGTTTGTCCACCCAAATGACTAAGAATATCTAAAAGGTAGTACTGGGATGATCTCCAACCTCCCTGGCATGCCCGAACCCCAGTCCCACCCAAAACCATGGGTTTGGCCCACAGTACGCCCGAACCCCGAGCCAACCCCAGAACCATGGGCTATAGCACGCCGATTTGTCACCAAAATACCCCGTTCGCACTGTTTCACCCATTTGTCCACAAAAATGACCATAAATATTTAAAAGGACCACACTGGGATATTCCCCAACCTCTCTGGCATGCCCCGATTAATTTTTGTCCCAGAAAACGCCCGAACCCCGACCCCACCCCTAGAACCGTGGGCTATAGTACACCGATTTATCCCAAAACACCCTGTTCACGTTATTTTGCTCGTTTGTGCGCTCAAATGGCCACAAATATTTAAACGGACCTCACTGGGATGATCCAAAGCCTCCCTAGCATGCCCCGGTCAATTTTTGGCCCCGGAACCGTGGGCTATAAAACACCGATTTGGCCCCAAAATGCCCCGTTCGTGCCGTTTTGCTTGTTTGTCCACCCAAATGGCTATGAATATTTAAACAAACCACACTGGGATAATCGTCAACCTCCCTGGCATGCCTCGATCAATTTTCAGCCCATAGCACAGCCGAACCCCGAGCCCACCCCCGGAATCATAGGCTATAGCACAACAATTTGGCCTCAAAATGCCTCATTCGCGCCGTTTTGCCCGTTTGTCCACCCAAATGGCCATGAATATTTAAACAGGCCATACTGATATGATCCCCAACCTCCCTGTCATGCCCCGATCAATTTACAGCCCACAGCACACTCGAACTCCAAGCTCACCCCCAAAATATGGGCTATGGCACATCGACTTAGACCCTAAAATACCTCATTCATGCTGTTTTGTCCGTTTGTCCACTCAAATGGCCATGAATAACTAAAAAAGCCACACTAGGATGATCCCTAACCTCCCTAGAATGCCTTAGTTGATTTTCAGCCCACAACACGCCCGAACCCTGGGCCTACCACTGGAACCGTGGGCTATAGAACACTGATTTAGCCCCAAAATGCCTCGTTCACCTGTTTGTCTACCCAAATAGCAACGAATATTTAAACGGACCACACTGGGAAGATCCAAACCCCCTGGGATGCCCTGATTGATTTTTGGCCCACAGCATGTCTGAACCCTAGGCCCACCCCCAGAACCGTGGGCTATAGCACACCGATTTGGCCCCAAATGCCTTGTTTACACCGTTTCTCCCGTTTGTCTACCCAAATCGCCACGAATAATTAAATAAACCAAACTGAAATGATCCCCAACCTATCTGGCATACCTAGATCGATTTTTGGCCCACAGCACGCCCAAACCTCTGGCCCACCCCCGGAACCGTGGGCAATAGCATACCGATTTGGCTTGAAAAATCCCCGCTTACTTTGTTTTGCCCATTTGTCCACCCAAATGGCCATGAATACTTAAACGCACCACACTAGTCCCCAACCTCCCTGGCATGCCTCAGTTTATTTTTGGCCCACAGCATGCCCGAACCCCGATCCCACTCCAAAAAGTGTGGGTTATAGCACACCGTTTTGGCCTCAAAATGCCCTATCAGCGCTAGTTTGCTCGTTTGTCCACCCAAATGGACACGAATATTTAAACAGACCATACTGGGATGATCCCCAACCTCCCAGCACGCGTTGGTCAATTTTTCGCCCACAGCACACTCGAAATCCGTGCCCACCCCAGAACCATGAGCTATAGCACACCGATTTATCCCCAAAATACCCCGTTTGAGCCGTTTCATCCGATTGTCCATCCAAATGGCCACGAATATATAAACAGACCACACTGGGATGATCCCCAACCTCCCTGGCACGCCTTGGTCCATTTTTGTCCTACAGCATGACCAAAACTCGGGCTCACCCCCAGAACCGTTGGCTATAGCACACAGATTTATCCCCAAAATGCCCCGTTCGTCCTATTTCATACATTTATCTACCCAAATGGCCACGAATATTTAAACGGACCATACTGGGATGATCTCCAACCTCCCCGACACGCCTCGATCAATTTTCAGCCCCCAACATGCTCGAACCCCGGGCCCACCCCCAGAACCATGGGCTATACCATATCTATTTGGCCCCAAAATGCCCTGTTCGCGCCGTTTCACCCATTTGTTCACCAAAGTGGCAACGAATATTTAAACGAACCACACTAAGATGATCCCTGACATCCCTAGGATGCCCCAATCGACTTTTAGCTACAGCACATCTGAACCCTAGGCCCACCCTTGGAACCGTGGGCTATAGCACACCGATTTAACCCTAAAATGTGCTATTTACGTTGTTTCGCCAGTTTTTCCATACAAATAGCCACGAATAATTAAACGAACCACAGTGGGTTGATCCCCAACCTCCTTGGTGTATGGCATACACCGGTCGATTTTAAGGACACAACACTTCGGAACCCCATGCCCACCCCCAAAACTGTAGGCTATAGCATATCGATTTGGCCCTAAAATGACCCATTCATGCCGTTTCTCCTGTTTCTCCACCCAGATTGCCACGAATATTTAAACGTACCACACTCGGATAATCCCTAACCTCCTTGGCATACCTCAGTCGATTTTCAGCCGACAGCATACCTGAACCCCAAGCCCACCCTATCGTGGGCCATAGCACACCGATTTGACCCCAAAATTCCCTGTTCATGTTGTTTCGCCCATTTTTCCACCCACATGGCAACGAATAATTAAACAGACCATACTGGGATAATACCCAACTTCCCTGGCATTCCCCGGTCGATTTTTGGCCCAAAGCACGCTTGAACCCCGAGCCCACCACAAAATCGTAGGCTGAAATACACCGATTTAGCCCCAAAAATGCCCTATTCACGCCGTTTCGCCCGTTTGTGCACCCAAATGGCCACGAATATTTAAAAAAACTACACTAGGATGATCCCCAACCTCCCTAGCATGCCCAATTCGATTTTGGCCCATAACACACCCGAACCCCAAGCCCACTCCCAAAACCGTGGGCTATAGCACGTCGATTTGGTCCTAAAATGCCCTGTTCGCTCCGTGTCGCCCGTTTGTCAACCCAAATTTGCACGAATATATAAACAGACAACACTGGGATGATCCCTAACCTCCCTGGCATGTACCGATCAATTTTTAGCCACAACATACTCGGATCCCCTGGCCACCCCCAAAATCGTGGGCTATACCACATCGATTTGGCCCCAAAATGCCTCGTTTGCATTATTTTGCCTGTTTGTCCACCCAAATGGCCATTAATATTTAAACAGACTACACTGGGATGATCCCCAACCTTCTTGGCAAGCCCCAATCGATTTTAAGCCACAGCACGCCCGAACCCTAGGCCCACCCCCGATATCGTGGGCTATAGCACACCGATTTGGCCCCAAAATGCTCTATTCTTGTAGTTTCACTCATTTGTCCACCCAAATGGCCACGAATATTTAAACAGACCATACTGGGATGATCCTAAACCTCCCTGGCATGCCCCAATTGATTTTCAACCCACAGCATGCCCTAACCCGGGACCCATCCCTAAAACTGTCGGCTATAGCACACCGATTTGACCACAAAATCCCACATTTACACTGGTAAGCCCGTTTGTCCACCCAAATAGACACGAATATTTAAACGGACCATACTAGGATGATCTCTAAGCTCCTTGGCATGCCCCAATCGATTTTCGACCAATAGGACGCTCGAACCCCCGGCCCACCCCCAGAACTGTGGGCTATAGAACATCGATTTGGCCCAAAATACCCCATTCGCTCCTTTTTGCCCATTTGTCCACGCAAATGGCCACGAATATTTAATCGTACCATACTGGGATGATCCTCAACTTCCCTGGCACGCCCAGATCGATTTTTAGCCCACAGCACGCTCGAACCCTGAGCCCACCCCTGGAACCATGCGCTATAGCACATCGATTTGGCCGTCAAAATGCCTCGTTCATGCTGTTCTGCCCGTTTATCCACCCAAATAGCCAGAATATTTTAATGGACCACACTGGGATGATCACCAACCTCCCTGGAATGCTCCGATCAATTTTTGACCCATAGCATGATCGAACCTCGAGCCCACCCTAGAACCGTAGGCTATAGAACATCGATTTGGCCCTAAAATGCCCCGTTCTCCCTGTTTCACCCATTTGTCCATCTAAATGGCCACAAATATTTAAACAGACCATACTATGACGATCCCCAACCTCACTGGTATGACTCGGTCAATTTTTGGCCAACGACATGCCCGAATCTTGGGCCCGCCTCTAGAACCGTGGGCTATAGCACATTGATTTTTCCATAAAATTCCCTGTTCGCATTGTTTTTCCTGTTTGTCCACCCAAATAGCGACGAATATTTAAACGGACCAGACTGGGACTATCCCAAACCTCCCTGGCATATGACAATTGATTTTTGGTCCATAGAACGCCTAAAACCCAGGCCCACCCCCGGTACCGTGGGCTATAGCACACCAATTTAGCCAGAAAATGCCCCGTTCTTGTCGGTTCTCTTGTTTGTCCACCCAAATGGCCACAAATATTTAAACGGATCAAACTGGAATGATCCCCAACCTTCCTGACAAGTCCTGGTCAATTTTTAGCCCACAACACTCCCAAACCTTGGGCCCACTCCTAGAACCGTGGGCTATAGCATACCGATTTGGCCCAAAATGCCCCCTTCGCATCATTTCACCTGCTTTTACACCCAAATGGCCACAAATATTTAAACGAACCACACTGGGATGATCCCAAACCACCCTGGCATACTCCGGTCAATTTTTGTCCCACAGCATACCCGAACCCCGTGCCCACCCGGGAATCGTGGGCTATAGCACACCGATTTTGCCTTAAAATGCCCTGTTCATACTGTTTCGCCCATTTGTCTACCCAAATAGCCATAAATATTTAAACAGAACATATTGGGACAATTCCCAACCTCCATGGAATGCCCCAATCAATTTTTGGCCCACAATACGCCTGAACCCCATGCCCACTTCTAGAACTGTGGGCTATAGCACACCAATTTAGCCCCAAAATGCTCATTCATATCGTTTCACCTAGTTGTCTACCCAAATTGCCACGAATAATGAAACAAACCATATTGGGATGATCCCCAACCTCTCTGGCATGGACGGATTGATTTTTGACCCACATCACGCCCAAAACCTATGCCCACCCCAGAATCATGGGATATAGCACAGCAATTTTTCCCTAAAATGCCCCATTCGCGCCGTTACGCCTGTTTGTCCACCCAAATAGCCATAAATATTTAAACGAACTACACTGGAATAATCCTCAACCTCCCTAGCATGCCTAGGTCAATTTTTGACCCACTGCATGACAAACCAGGGCCAACCCCTGAAAATATGGACTATAGGACATCGATTTGGCCCCCAAAATGCCCCGTTCACGCCTTTTCACCTGTTTGTCCACCCAAATGGTCACAAATATTTAAACAGACCACACTAGGATGATTCCCAACCTCCCTGTCCTGTCCCAGTTGATTTTCATCCCACAGCACACCCAAACCCCGAGCCCACCTTGGAACCGTGGACTATAGCAACCGATTTTGCTCAAAAACACCCCGTTCGCACCGTTTTGCCCGTTTTTCCACCCAAATCACCAAGAATATTAAAATAGACCACACTAGGATGATATCCAACCTCCCTGTCATGCCCCAGTCAATTTTTAGCCCACAGCACGCCCGAACCCCGGGCCCACCCTTGGGACCGTTGGCTATAGTTCATCGAATTAGCCCTCAAACTACCCCATTCGCGCTGTTTCACCCATTTTTCCACAATAATGGCCACAAATACTTAAACGGACCACACTCGGATGATACCCAACTCTATGGAAAGCCCAGTCAATTTTTGGCCCACAGCACGCCCTAACTGTGGACCCACCCCCGAAATCGTGGGCTATAGCACACCGATTTGGCCCTAAAATGTCCTATTCATGTCATTTCACCCGTTTGTCTACCCAAATAGCCACAAATATTTAAACGGACTACACTGGGATGATCCCTAACCTTTCTGGGATGCCCCGTTCGATTTTTGGCCCATAACAAGTTAGAACCCTAAGCCCACCCTCAGAACAGTGGGCTATAGCACACTAATTTGGCCCCAAAAAGCCCTGTTCACTACGTTTTGCTCGTTTTTCTACCCAAATGGACACGAATAATTAAATGGATCACACTAGGATGATCACCGACCTCTCTGACATGCCCCGCTCAATTTTTATCCCATAGCACGCCCGAACCCCAGGCCCACCCATAGAACCGTGTTCTGTAGCACATCGATTTTTCCCCAAAATGCCCCGTTTACACTGTTTCGCCCGTTTGTCCACCCAAATAGCATTGAATATTGAAATGAACCATATTGGGATGATCTCCAACCTTCCTATCATGCCCTAATCAATTTTTGATACATAGCACGCCCGGACCCCAAGCCTAACCCCAAAACTATGGACTATAGCACACTGACTTGGCCTAAAAATTCCCTGTTCTCACCGTTTTGCCTATTTATTAGCGCAAATGGCCTCAAATATTTAAAAAAACCACACTAGGACGTACCCAAACTTTCTAACATGTCTCGATCGATTTTCAACCCACAACACGCTTTGACCCTAGGCCCACCCCCAGAACCGTGGGTTATTTCACATCGATCTGAAAATTCAATGTTCACATCATTTCGCCTGTTTGTCCCCCAAATGGTCTCTAATATTGAAATGGACCATACTGGGATGATCCTCCACCCTCCTGGTATGCCCCGATTGATTTTTGGCCCACAAAATGCTTGAACCCCAGGCCCACCCCCGAAACCTTGGGATATAGCATATTGATTTGGCCCAAAAATGCCCTGTTCGGACCATTTTTCATGCTTGTCCACCCAAATAGCCTCGAACATTGAAACGGACCACACTAGGAGGATCCCCAACCTCCCTGGCACACCTTAATCAATTTTTAGCCCACAGCCCGCCCTGACCCTTAGCCCACCCCCAGAACCATGGCTATACCCATTTAGCCTAAAAATGCCCCGTTCATGTCGTTTAGACCGTACACCCAAATAATATCGAATATTGAATCAAACCATACTAAGATGATCATCAACCTCCCTAGCACACCTCGGTTAATTTTTAAACTACAGTACGCTTGGACCCCAGGCCCACCCCGAAATCGTAGGCTATAGCACACCATTTTTGCTTGAAATACCTCGTTTGCATCGTTTTGCCCATTTGTCTACCTAAATGGCCTTGAATATTGAAATGGAACACACTGGGATGATCCCAACCTCCCTGGAATACCCCAGTTGATTTTTGGCTGACAACACAACCGGGTCCCAGGCCCACACCTAAACTCGTGGTCTACAGCAGACTGATTTTGCTAAAAAATGTCCCTTTTCGCATAGTTTCGCTTGTTTGTCCACTCAAATAGCCTCAAATATTGAAACGGACTACATTGGGATAATCCCCAACCTATCTGTCATGCTTCAATTGATTTTTAGCCCACAGCACACTCGGATCCAAGCTCATCCCCAGAACCGTGGGATAAACCACACCAATTTGGCCTGAAAACACCTCATTCGTGCCATTTTGCCCATTTATCCATCCAAATGTCCTCGAATTTTAAAACGGACCACACTGGGAGGATCCTAACCTCCCTGGCATGCCCTAGTCTATTTATGTCCCACAGCACGCCAGGACCTCGGACCCACCCCAGAAATGTGGGCTATAGCATCGATTTGGCTCAAAAATGCCCCGTTCACACTGTTTCGCCTATTTGTCCACCCCTATGGCATCGAATATTGAAACGGACCACACTGAGATGATCCCAAACATCCTTGGCATGTCCTAGTTAATTTTTGACCCACAAGATACCTGAACCCGAGCCTACCTCTGGAACCATGATATATAGAACACTAATTTTTCCCGAAACAGCCTCGTTTATGTAGTTTAACCCGTTTGTCCACCCAAATAGCCTCAAATATTGTAACAGACCACACTGGGACAATCCCTAATCTCCATGGCATACACTGATCAATTTTTGGCACACAGCATATGAAAACTAAGGCCTACCCCCAAAATCGTGGTCTATAGCACATCGATTTGGCACGAAAATGACCCATTCGGGCCATTTCGCCCGTTTGTCCACCCAAATGGCCTCGAATACTAAAACGGACCATACTGGGATGATCCCTGACCTCCCTAGAACACCTCAAATAATTTTTGGCCTACAGCACGCTCGGACCCCGATCCCACTCCCAAAATCGTGGGCTATAGCACACCGATTTATCCAAAAAATACGTCTTTCGCCCGTTTGTTCACCCAAATGGCCCCGAATATAGAAACGAACCACACTGGGATGATCCATAACCTCCCTAGTATGTTCGAATCCATTGTTGTCCTACAGCACGCTCGAACCCCAAGCCCAATCCCAAAACCGTGGGCTATATAGCACACTAATTTTTGCCAAAAATGCTCTGTTCACGTTGTTTTGCACGTTTGTCTACCCAAATTGCCTCGAATATTGAAAAGTACCACACTAGCCGATCCCCAACCTTCCTAGATCACCCTGGTCAATTTTTTGACCCACAGCACGCCCGGACCCCTAGCCCATCCCTAGAACCGTGGGCTAAGCACACTAATTTGGCCCAAAAATGCCCTGTTCGCGCCATTTTGCCCGTTTTGTCCACCCAAATAGCCTTGAACATTAAAACAGACCACACTAGGATGGTCCCTAACCCCCTGGCATGTATCGGTCGATTTTCATCCCACCGTATACCTGGGCCCTAGAACTCGGTCCCACCCTCAGAATCGTGGGCTTTAGCATACCGATATGGCCCGAAAATACCCCATACGAGTTACTTCATCCGTTTGTCCACCCAAATGGCCTTGAATACTAAAACATATCACACTTAGATGATCTCCAACCTCTTTGGCACACCTCAATCAATTTTTAGCCCACAGCACGCTCGGTCACTGGGCCCACCATAGAACTATAGGATATAACACATCGATTTGTCCCAAAAATGCCCCATTCACATCGTTCCACCCATTTGTCCACCCAAATGGCCTCGAATATTTAAATGAACCACACTAGGATGATCCTCAACCTCCTTGGCACGCATTGGTCAATTTTTAGCCTACAGCATACCCGAACCTCAGGCCTACACCTAGAACCGTGGGCTATAGCACATCAATTTGGCCCAAAAATGCCTCATTTGCATTATTTTACCCATTTGTCCATCCAAATAGCCTCGAATATTGAAACAGACGATACTAGGATGATCTCCAACCTCACTGGCATGGCCTGGTCGATTTTCACAGCACACTCGTCTCTGGTCTCACCCCCAAAACCAGAGGATATAGCACATCGATTTGGCCTGAAAATGCCCTATTCACACTGTTTTGCCTGTTTGTCCACCCAAATGGCCTCGAACATTGAAACGGAGCACACTGGGAGGATCCCCAACCTCCCTGGCATGCCCTAATCAATTTTTGGCTCACAACATGCTCGGACCTTGGGCCCAACCCCGAAACCATGGGCTATAGCACACTTATTTGGCCTAAAAATACCTCATTCACATCGTTTTGCCCGTTAGTCCACACAAATGGCCTCGAATATTAAATTGGACCACATTAAGATGATCCCCAACCTCACTGGCATGCCCTGGTCGATTTTTGAACCACAGCACGCTCGTACCTCGGGTCCACCCCTGGAATCGTAGGCTATAGCATACCATTTTTGCTTGAAAATGCCCCGTTCGCATTGTTTCTCCTATTTGTCCACCCAAATGGCCTCTAATATTAAAACAGACCACACTAGGATGATCCCAACCTCCCTGGCATGCCTTAATTGATTTTTGGCCAATATCACACCCGAACCCAGAGCCCACACCTATAATCATGGGCTATAGCATATTATTTGGCCCAAAAATGCCTCGTTCGCGTTATTACACCCGCTTGTCCACTAAATGGCCTCAAATAGGAAAATGGACTACACTGGAATGATCCCCAACCTCCCTGACATGCCTCGATCAATTTTCACCCCACAACACACTCGGACCCTAAGTCCACCCTCAAAACTATGGGATACACCACACCGATTTGGCCTGGAAACACCCCATTCACACTGTTTCTCCCGTTTGTCCACCTAAATGTCCTCGATTATTAAAATGGACCACACTAGGATGATCCCAAACCTCCCTGCATGCTCCAGTTGATTTTTGACCCCAAAGCATACCCAGTCAATTTTTGACCCACAGAACACCCAAAACCTGAGCCCACCACCAAAATCGTGGGCTATAGCACACCGATTTGGCTAAAAAATGCCCTTTTCGTGCCATTTTGCCTATTTGTCAACCAAAATTGCCTCAAATATTGAAACAAACCACATTGGGACGACCCACAACCTCCCTCTCACACCACAAACAATTTGTGTACCTACGGTTTTGGGGGTAAAGGCCTACCCCCAAAACCGTAGGCTATAACAAACCGATTTAGCCTAAAAATGCCCAATTTACACTATTTTGCCCATTTGTCCAGCCAAATGCCTATAGAAACAGACCACACTGGGTTGATCCCCAACCTTCTTAGTATGCCCCGATTGGTTTTTGACCCATAGCATGCTCGAACCCCAGGCGCACCCCCAAAACCGTGGGCTAGAGCACACTGATATAGCCCAAAAATGCCTCGTTCACATTATTTTGCCTGTTTGTCCTCCCAAATGGGGTTGATTATTAAAACAAACCACACTATGACGATCCTAAATCTCTCTGGCATGCTCCAATCAATTTTCTGCCCACAAGATGCTCAAACCCTAGGCCCAACCTGGAACAGTGGGCTATAGCACACCGATTTTGCTCGAAAAGGACATTCGTGTAATTTCACCCGTTTATCCACCCAAATGAACTACAATATGTAATGGACCACACTGGGATAATCCCTAACCTTCCTAGCACACCTCAATCGATATTTGGTTCACAGCATGCCCAAAACCCGAACCCACCATCGAAACCTTGGGCTATAGCACATTGATTTGGCATGAAAGTGCCCCATTCGGGCCATTTTGCTTATTTGTACACCCTAATGGCCTTGAATATTAAAACAAACCATACTGGGATGAACCCTAATCTCCCTACCACGTCCTGGGTGATTTTTGGCCCACACCATGCCCGAACCGCTAGCCCACTCCCAAAATCATAGGCTATAGCACACCAATTTGGCCTAAAAATGCACCATCCGCGCTGTTTTGCTTGTTTGTCCACACAAATGGCCTCGAATATTGAAACAAACCACACTGGGACAATTTGTAACCTTCCAGACATGCCCCGATCAATTTTTGACCCACAGCACGCCCGAACCCCGAGCCTACCCCTGAAACCGTGGGTTATAGCATACCGATTTATCCCAAAAATGCCCTATTTGTTCTATTTCACCCGTTTGTCCACGCAAATGGCCTCGGATATTGAAACGGACCACACTGGGATGATCCTCAACCTCCCTGTCATGCCTCAATTGATTTTTGGCCCACAACATGCCCAGAATCCGGGCCTACCCTAAGAATCGATTTGGCCCATAATGGCCCCGTTCGCGTCGTTTTGCCCGTTTGTCCATCCAAATAGCCTCGAATATTGAAATAGACCATACTAGGACGATCCCCAACCTCCCTGGCATGCCTTGGTCAATTTTCGTCCCACAACATGCCCAAACCTCGAATCCACTCTCCAAAAAGTGGGCTATAGCACACCAATTTGGCTCAAAAATGTCCCGTTCGCGTTGTTTCTCCCGTTTGTCCACCCAAATGGCCTTGAATATTGAAATAGACTACACCGAGATAATCCCCAACCTCCCTAGCATGCCTCAATCAATTTTTAGCCCACAACATGCCCAGACCCCATGCCTACCTCTAAAAAAATGGGCTATAACATACCAATTTGGCCCAAAAATATGTTATTCGCATCGTTTCTCCCGCTTGTCCATCCAAATTGCCTCGAATAATGAAACGTACCTCACTAAGACAATCCCCAATATCCTTGTCATGGCTCAATCAATTTTTGGACCACAGAACGCCCGTACCTCGGGCCCACCCCCCGAATTGTGGCCTATAACACACCAATTTAGCCCAAAAATGTCTAGTTTGTGCTGTTTTGCCTGTTTGTCCTCTCAAATAGCGTCAAATATTAAAACGGACCACAGTGGGATGATCCCCAACCTCCCTGCCATTCCTTGATAGATTTTTGGACCACAACACACCTGGAATCCAGGTCCACCACTAAACCGTGGGCTATAACACACCGATTTGTCCTGAAAATTTTTGGATCGCGCCGTTTTGCCCATTTGTCCACCCAAATAGCCTAGAATATTGAAATGGACCACACTATAAACATCCCCAACCTTCTTGGCACATCCCAGTGGATTTTTAGCCCACAACACGCCTGGACCCCAGAACCGTGGGCTATAGAACACCGATTTGGTTCAAAAATACCTTTTTCAGGCCGTTTTGCCTATTTTTTCACACAAATGGCCTCAAAAATTGAAATGAACCACGCTAGGATGATCCCCAATCTTCTAGCACATCCTGATAGATTTTTAGCCTACAACAAGCCTGTATCCCGAGCCCACCCCCAGAACTGTGGGCTATAGCACACCAATTTGACCCAAAATTGCCCTGTTCGCATCGTTTCGCCCGTTTGTCTTCCCAAATGGCCTAGCATATTGAAACAGACCACACTGGGATGATACCCAACCTTCCTGGCATTCCCTGATCGATTTTCAAACAACAGCACACCTGGACCCCGGGCCCACCCCTTGAACTGTGCGCAAAAGCACACCAATTTGGCTCAAAAATGCCTTGTTCATCCCATTTCGCCCGTTTGTCCACCCAAATTGCCTCGAATATTGAAATGGACTGCATTGGAATGATCCCCAACCTCCCTGGCATGCCCCGATTAATTTTTGACCAACAGTGCACCCGGACCCCGAGCTCACCCCTATAACTGTGGGCTACAACACACAGATTTGGTCTGAAAATGTCCAATTTGTATTGTTTCGCCCGTTTGTCCACCCAAATGCATTGAATATTGAAATGGACTACAGTGGGATAATATCTAACCTCCCTAGGACACACTGATCAATTTTGGACCCACAGCATGCTCGAACCCCTGGCCCACCCCTAGAATCGTGGGCTGTAGCATATCGATTTGGCCCAAAAATACATCATTTAGCCCGTTAGTACACCTAAATAGCCTCGAATATTGAAACGGACCATACTGGGATGATCCCCAACCTCATTGGCATTCCCGATTGATTTTTGACCCACAGCACACCTGAACCCCATGTCCACCCCCAAAACCGTGGGCTATAACACATCAATTTGGCCTGAAAATACACCGTTCATGCTGTTTCGCCTGTTTGTACACCCAAATAGCATCGAATATTGGAATGGACCACGTTGGGATAATCCCCAACCTCTCTAGCATGCCCAAGTCAATTTCGACCCACAACATACCCAAACTCCGGGCCCACCTCTGGAACCGTAGGCTATAGCACACCAATTGGCCCAAAAATGCCCCATTCGCATCATTTTGCTTGTTTGTCCACCCAAATTGCCTTGAATATTAAAATGGGCCATACTGGGATGATCTCCCAATCTCACTGGCATGCCCCGATCACTTTTTGGCCCACAGCACGCTCAGACCCCGAGCCCACCCCCAAAATCGTGGGCTATAGCATATTGATTAGGTTCGAAAACTCACCGTTCGCATTGTTTGGCCTGTTATTCAACCCAAATGGCCTCGAGTATTAAAATATACCATACTGGGATGATCCTTGTACCTCCCTGGAATGCCCTGGTTGATTTTTAACCCACAGCACGCCTGGACCCTAGGCCCACCCCCGGAACTAGGGGCTATAGTACACAGAGTTGGTGCGAAAATGCCTTGTTCATACTGTTTCGCCTGTTTGTCCACCTAAAAAATCCTAGAATATTGAAATGGACCACACTGGACGATCCCCAACCCCCCTGGCATGCCTCGATCAATTTTTAACCTACAGCACGCCCAAACACCTAGCCCACCCCCAGAACCATGGGCTATAGCACATTGATTTGGCCCAATTTTGCCTGTTTGTCCACCCAAATGGTCTTGAATATTGAAATAGACTACTGGAATAATCCCCAACCTCTGTGGCATACCCCAATCTAATTTTGGCCCATAGCACGCCAGGACACCAGGCCCACCCCCAGAACCGTGGGCTATAGCTCACCGATTTATCCAAAAAATGCCCGAATTACGTCGTTTTTCCTGTTTGTTCACCCAAATAACATTGAATATTGAAACGAACCATACTGGAATGATCCTCAACCTCCCTTTCATGCTCCAATTGATTTTTGACCCATGGCATGCCCATACCCTGGGCCCACCCCCACAACCAAGGGCTATAGCACACCGATTAGACCCAAAAATGAGTCATTCACGCCATTTTGCCTTTTTGAAATGAACCACACTGGGACTATCCTTAACCTTCCTATCATGCCCCAGTTAATTTATGGCTAACGGTACGTCTGAACCTGAGCTGAACCCCAGAAAAGTGGGCTATAGTACACCAATTTGGCCCGAAAATGCCTCATTTGCACGGTTTCTCCCGTTTGTCCACCCAAATGGCCTCGAATATTAAAACGGACAACACTGGGATAATCCTCAACCTCCCTGGCATACCCCAATCAACTTTTGACCCATAGCACCCCCAAAACCCAGGCTCACCCCGAAACTATAAGCAAACCAATTTGGCCTAAAACTACATTCTTTGCATTGTTTTGCCTGGTTGTCCACACAAATAGCCTCAAATATTTTAACAAAATACACTGGGATATTCCCCAACCTTTCTAGCATGCCCTAATCAATTTTAGGCCCACAGCATGCTCGAACCCTGGGTCCACCCTAGGAATAGTAGGCTATAGCACACCAATTTGGCCCCAAAATACCCTATTCGCATCGTTTTGTCTGTTTGTCTACACAAATGGCCTCGAATATTTAAAAGGGCCATAATGGGGAGATCTCTAACCTCCCTGGCATGCCACGATCAATTTTTATCCCACAGCACGCCCGAACCTCGGGCCCACACCTTGAACTGTGGGCTATAGCACACTAATTTGGCTCAAAATACGTCGATCACGTTGTTTTGCCCGTTTGTCTACATAAATAGCCTCAAATATTAAAATGGACCATACTGGAACGATCCCCAAACTCTCTGGAATGCTCCGATCAATTTTTGGCCCACACACGCTCAAATCTTGGGCCTAATCTTGGAACCGTGGGATATAGCACACCGATTTAGCCCAAAAACACCCAGCTTGCCCCATTTCGCTTGTTTGTCCACCCAAATATCCTCGAACATTCAAACAGACCACATTGGGAGGATGCCCAACCTCCCTGGCATGCCCCGATCAATTATTGGCCCACAGCACACCCGTACCCTAGGCCTACCCCCGGAACTGTGGGCTTTAGCAACTCATTTGGCCTGAAAATGCCCTGTTCACGCCGGTTTACCCGTTAGCCCACCTTAATGGCCTCAAAAATTGAAATGAACCATAATGGGATGATCCCCAACCTCTATGGGACGCCTCGGTAAATTTTTAAACCATAACACGCCGGAACCCTGGGCCCACCCACAGAACCGTGGGCTATAACACACCGATTTGGATCAAAAATGCCCTGTTCATGTTGTTTTGCCCATTTGTCTATCCAAATAGCCTCGAATATTAAAACAGACGACACTGGGATGATCCCCAATCTCCCTTGCATGCCCAGGTCAATTTTTGGCTCATAGCATGCCCAAACCCCAGGCCCACACCTAGAACCATAGGATATAGCACACCGATTCAGCCCAAAAATTCCCCATTCGCATCATTTCACCCGTTTGTCGACCCAAATGGCCTAGAATATTGAAACAGGCCACACTGGGATGATCCAAACCTCCCTTTCATTCCCCGATTGATTTTTAACCTACAGAATGCTCAGACCCCGAGCCCACCCCCAAAATCGTGGCATATAGTACACCAATTTGGGCCAAAAATGCTTCATTCATGCCATTTCACTCGTTTTTCCACCTAAATGTCCTAAAATATTTAGAAAGACCACACTGGAATGATCCTCAACCTCTCTGGTATGCCCCTGTCATTTTCAGCCCACAGCACGCCCGGACCTCGGGTCCACCCCCAAAACTGTGGGCTATAGCACACCAATTTAGCGTGAAAATGCCCCGTTCACGCCGTTTTGCTCGTTTGTCCACCCAAGTGGCCTCGAATATTGAAATGGACCACACTGGGATGATCCCCAACCTCCCTGGCACGCCCCGATCGATTTTCAACCCACAATATGCTCGGACCCCTTGGCCCATCACCTAAACCGTGGGCTATAGCACACCGATTTTGCCCGAAAATACCCCATCCGTGCCATTTTTCCTATTTTTCCACCCAAATATCCACAAATATTAAAACGGACCATACTGAGACGATCCCCCAACTTCCCTGGCATGCCCCGGTTGATTTTTGGCCCACAGCACGCTCGTACCTTAGGCCCACCCCCAAAATAGTGGGCTATAGTACACCGATTAGGTCTGAAAACTCCCCGTTCGCGATGTTTTGCCTCTTATTCCACCCAAATGGCCTAGAATATTGAAACACACCACACTGGGATGATCCCCAACACCTCTAGCACATCCCGATCAATTTTTGGCCTACAGCACGCCTGGACATCGAGCCCACCCCGAGATTATAGGTTATAGCACATTCATTTTGACCATTTGTCAACCTAAGTAGACTCGATTATTGAAATAGACCACACTAGGACGATCACTAACCTCCATGGCATGCCTTAATCTATTTTTTGCCCATAGAACGCTCGAACCCCGAGCCCACCCCTGAAACCTCTGGCTATAGCACACCAATTTGGCTGAAAAATACACTATTCGCGTTGTTTCTCCCATTTGTCCACCCGAATGGCCTCGAATATTGAAACGGACCACACTGGGATGATCCCCAACATCCCTGACATACCCCAGTTGATTTTCGGCCCACAGCACGCCCGAAACCTGAGCCCACCCCCAGAACTGTCGGATATAGCTCACTGATTTATCTTAAAAATGTACAGTTCGTATCATTTCGCCCGTTTATCATCCCAAATGGCCTTGAATATTGAAATAGACCATACTAGAATGATCCTCAACCTCCCTGGCATGCCTCGATCGATTTTTGACCCACAGCATGCCCGAACCCCAAGACCACCCCCAGAACCATGGGCTATAGCACACTGATTTGGCCCAAAAATGACCCGTCCGGCCTTTTACCAGTTTGTCAACCCAAATGGCCTTGAATATTGAAATGGACAACACTGGGACTATCCCTAATCTGCCTAGAATGGCACGGTCAATTTTTGGCCAACAGAACATCCGAGCCTGCCCCTAGAATTGTGGGCTATAGCAAACCAATTTAGCCTGAAAATGCCCCGTTCATACTATTTCCCCCGTTTGTCCACCCAAATGGCATTGAATATTAAAACGAACCACACTGGGATTATCCCCAATCTCCATGGCATGCTTCGATCAATTTTTAACCCACAGCACGCCTGGACTCCATACCCACCCTCAAAACCACAAACTATAGCACACTAATTTGGCCAAAAAATGCCCCGTTCGTGCCGTTTTGGTTGTTTATCCATGCAAATGGCCTCAAATATTGAAACAAACCACATTGGGATGTTCCCCAACCTCCCTAGCATTCTCCAGTCAATTTTCAACTGACAGCACGCTCAGACCTGGGCCCACCCCCAGAACCGTGGGCTATAGCACACCAATTTAGCTCCAAAATGCCCTTTTACATTATTTTGCTCGTTTGACCACCCAAATGGACACGAATATTAAAACAGACCATACTGGGATGATACCCAACCTCCCTGGCATGCCCTGGTCAATACTTTTGGCCCACAGCATACTCAGACCCTGAACCCTAGACCCACACCCAGAACCATGGGCTATAGCCCACCGATTTGGCTCGAAAATGCATCATCCGCATTATTTTGCTTGTTTAACCACCCAAATGGCCTATAATATTGAAACAGACCATACTTGGACGATCCCCAACCTTATTAGCATGCCTCAGTTGATTTTTGAACCACAGCACGGCCCAGACTCTGGGTCCACCCCAGAAACTATGGCCTATAGCACATCGATTTGGCCCAAAAATACCCCGTTCCCTTTGTTTTGCCCATTTGTCCACCCAAATGTCCTCGTATATTGAAACAGATCACACTAGGACTATCCCCAACCTCCCTAGCCCGCCCTGATCGATTTTTGGACCACAGCACGCATGGACCCCAGGTCCACCCCCAAAACCGTGGGCTATAGCACACTGATTTGGGGCAAAAATACTCCATTCGCATCGTTTTGCCATTTTGTCCACCCAAATGGCATCGAATATTAAATGAACCACACTGGAATGATCCCCAACCTCCTTGGCATGCTTCGATCAATTTTTCGCCTACAGCACGCCTGAACCCCGAGCCCATCACATAAATCGTGGCCTATAGCATACCGATTTGGCCTGAAAATGTCACGTTCACATTGTTTTACCCGTTTGTCCATCCAAATAGCCTTGAATATTGAAATGGGCCACACTGGAACAATCTCCAACCTTTCTGTCATGCCCCAGTAAATTTTTGACCCACAACAAGCCCAAACCTAGAGCCAACCCCAAAACTGTGGGCTATAACAAACCGATTTGGCCTGAAAATACCCCATTCGTGCCATTTTTCATGTTTGTCCACCCAAATGGCCTTGAACATTGAAACCAACCATACTGGGACAATCCTCAACCTCTCTGGCATGCCCCGATCAATTTTTAAACCACAACACGCCCGGACTCCAGACCTAACCTCAAAACCGTTGACTATAGCACACCAATTTGGCCAGAAAATGCCCCATTCACATCGTCTAACCTGTTTGTCCATGCAAATGGCCTCGAATATTGAAACGAACCACATTGGGATGTTTCCCAACCTCCCTAGCATGCCCCAGTCAATTTTCGACCCACAACACGCTCATACCCTAGGCCCACCCCTGGAATCGTAGGCCATAGAACACTAATTTGGCTCAAAAATATCCCGTTTGTATTATTTTCCTCGTTTGTCCACCCAAATGGCCACGAATATTGAAACGGACCCCACTGGGATGATATACAACCTACCTGGCATGCCCTGGTTGATATTTTTGGCCCACAGCACACCTAGACCCTTAAAACTGAACCGACACCTCATATCGTGGGCTATAGCATACCGATTTGGCCTGAAAACGTGTCATTTTGCCCATTTGTCCTCCCAAATGGCCTATAATATTGAAACAAACTAAACTTGGATGATCCCCAACCTCCCTGGCATGCCCCAGTCAATTTTTCAACTATAGCACGCCTGGACTCCGAGCCCACCCCAGAAACTCTGGGCTATAGCACATCAATTTGTCCCAAAAATACCCCATTCGTGTCATTTTGCCTATTTGTCCACCCTAATATCCTCGAATATCAAAATGGACCACACTGGGACTATCCTCAACCTTCTTGGCCCACCTCAATCAATTTTTGACCCATAGCATGACAAGACCCTGGGTCCACCCCAGAAACTATGAGCTATAGCACACTGATTTGGTGCAAAAAATGTCCTATTCGTGCCGTTTTGCCATTTTATCCACCCAAATGGCATTTAATATTGAAACAGACCACACTAGAATGATCCCCAACTTCCATGGCATGCCCCGGTCAATTTCTGGCCTACAGCACACCCGAACCCCAGGCCCATCACATGAACCGTGGCCTATTGCACACTGATTTGGCCCAAAATGCCACGTTTGCATTATTTTACCCGTTTGTCCACCCAAATGGCCTTAAATATTAAAATAGGCCACACTGGAATGATCCCCAACCTTCTTGGAATGCCCCAGTCAATTTTTGACCCACAATACACCCAAACCTAGGGCCAACCCCAGAACCGTGGGCTATAACTTACCGATTTAGCCTGAAAATACCCCATTCGCGCTATTTTGCATATTTGTCCACCCAAATGGCCTCGAACATTAAAATTGACCATACTGGGA
>NC_061117.1:2988977-2991280 GCF_002878395.1 Capsicum annuum
ACAACACGCCTGGACTTTGGACACACCCTCGAAAGCGTGGACTATAGCACACCAATTTGGCCAAAAAATGCCCCTTTCGCGCTGTTTCACCTTTTTATCCATGCAAATAGCCTCGAATATTGAAACAAACCACATTAGGATGTTCCCCAACCTCCCTAGCAGAACCCAGTCAATTTTTTACCCACAGCATGCTTAAACCGTGGGCCCACCCTCAGAATCGTGGGATATAGCACACCAATTTGGCTTGAAAATGCCCTATTTACATTATTTTCCCAGTTTGTCCACCCAAATGGCCATGAATATTGAAACGGACCACACTGGGATGATACCTAACCTCTTTGGCATGCCCTGGTCGATAATTTTGTCCCACAGAACACCCAAACCCTAGATCCACACCTAGAATCGTGGGCTATAGCATACTGATATGGCTCAAAAACACGTCGTTCGTATCGTTTTGCCTATTTATCCACCCAAATGGCCTATAATATTAAAACAAACCAAACTTGGATGATCCCCAACCTCCCTGGCATGCCCCAGTTGATTTTTAAACCACAGCACGCCCGGACTCCAAGCCCACCCCGAAAACTCTAGGTTATAGCGCATCAATTTGGCCCAAAAATACCCCATTCGCATTGTTTTGCCCGTTTGTCCACCCTAATGTCCTCGAATATTTAAACGGACTACACTAGGATTATCCCCAACCTCCCTGGCCAAGCCCAATCAATTTTTAGCCCACAGCACGCCTAGACCATGGGTCCACCCAAAAAATCGTGGGCTATAGCACACCGATTTGGTGCGAAAATGCCCCGTTTGTGCCATTTTGCCATTTTGTCCACCCAAATGGCATCAAATATTGAAACAGACCACACAGGAACGATCCCTAACCACCCTGGTATGCCCCGATCAATTTTTGGCCTACAGCACGCCCGAACCTCGGGCCCATCACATGAACTATGGGCTATAGCACACCAATTTGCCCCAAAAATGCCACGTTGGCATCGTTTTGCCCCTTTATACACCCAAATGGCCTTGAATATTGAAACAGACCAATCTAGAATGATCCCTAACCTTCCTGGAATGTCCCATTCAATTTTTGACCCACAATACACCTAAACCTAGGGCCAATCCCAGAACCGTGGGCTATAGCACACCGATTTGACCTGAAAATGCCCCATTCGTGCCATTTTGCCTGTTTGTCCATCCAAATGGCCTCGAACATTGAAACAAACTACACTGGGATGATCCCCCATTATCCCTGACATGCTCCAATTAATTTTTAACCCACAGCATACCCAGACCCTGCCCTCCCCCCAAAACTTTGATCTATAGCACACCGATTTGGCTCAAAAATGCCCTGTTAGCGTCGTTTCACTTGTACGTCCACCCAAATAGCCTCAATTATTGAAATGGACCAAATTGGGATGATCCCCAATCTCCTCAGCATGCCTCGATCAATTTTAGGCCCATAACATGCCCGAACCCTAGGCCCACCCCTAGAACCGTGGGCTATAGCACACCAATTTAGCCTAAAAATGCCCAATTAGCGACGTTTCACTCGTATATCCGCCCAAATAGCCTTGAATATTGAAACAGACTACACTGGGATGATCCCCAACCTCCCTTACATGCCCCAATCGATATTTATCCTACAGTACACTCGAACCCGGAGCCCACCCCCAGAATCTTAGGCTATAACATATTGATTTAACCCAAAAATGCCCCATTCACGTCGTTTTGCCCGTTTGTCCTCCCAAATGGCATCGAATATTGAAATGGACCACAATGGGATTATCCCCAACCTCCTTGGTAATCTTCAATCGATTTTAGGCCTACGACATGCTCAAAACCCGGGCCTACCCCCAAAACCATATGCTATAGCATATTGATTTGGCCCAAAAATGCCCCATTCATTTCGTTTCACTCATTTGTCCTCCAAAATAGCCTCGAATATTAAAACCAACCATACTAGAATTATCCCTAACCTCCCTGGCATTCCTCATTAATTTTTGACCCACAGCACACTCGAACCCCGAGCCCACCCCCGGAGTCGTGGACTATATAATACAAGTGCGAATATGAAGATCAACGTGTGTACAAGTGTAGC
This sequence comes from Capsicum annuum, assembly GCF_002878395.1. Lineage (NCBI taxonomy): Eukaryota > Viridiplantae > Streptophyta > Magnoliopsida > Solanales > Solanaceae > Capsicum > Capsicum annuum. The sequence continues at coordinate 2,991,082 of NC_061117.1, forward strand.
AAATTATCATCCTAGGAAGTTCAATGTTGAGACGTGAGATGGACCAAATACACACCCAAAGTTGCCCATTTTCTTATTTGCTACACTAGAGAGGTGGCCTTTGAAAGCTTTTCATTAAAGGGGCACTTTTGTCATTTTAAGTCTAAATTGTTATGTAATATAAATAGAACAAGATAGGTCTTTTGAGGTTTAGTTGATT
>NC_061117.1:2991380-3037607 GCF_002878395.1 Capsicum annuum
GTTGATTATTGTTGTAAGTCTTGACATTTGAAACACCAAAGTCCTATAATGTTGAGACGTGAGATGGACCAAATACACACCCAAAGCTGCCCATTTTCTTATTTGCTACACTAGAGAGGTGGCCTTTGAAAGCTTTTCATTAAAGGGGCACTTTTGTCATTTTAAGTCTAAATTGTCATGTAATATAAATAGAACAAGATAGGTCTTTTGAGGTTTAGTTGATTATTGTTGTAAGTCTTGACATTTGAAACACCAAAGTCCTATCTCTACTTGAGGCAAACCGAAACTTGTAACTAGGATAGCAATTCAAGGGTGGAATCTCTTGTAATTGTTTGTTTTTGAGAAACCTTGGCGCTTGAGTGGTGGAATCCTCTCTTGTGTCATCGTAAGAGTTAGGTGATAGTGTGTGTAGGTGTTAGGGGTCTTAGAGTTGTATGTACTCTTTGGTTACTAGGATTTACACCGCCTTTGTCTAACTATCTATCCTTTATTTGTTTTCATCTTGTAGTAGTTTGTATCTTGTGTTGTAATCCGTGTGGTGTTGTTTTGTTATAACATTGTCGCTGTTCTTCATTGTTCATTATATTGTGTTGTAACTTAGATTGGTTGTCTGATTTTGGCACCTTGTTAACTTGTTAAACTCGTATTCTTGTTCTTGGCCGAAACTAGCTCTCAAAGGGTCCTCGGTTTGTGCCTTGTTGAGTGGACTGTTTTTGTTTCATTTCGTGAGTTCCTAGTCTCTCTCGTATCATTTGATATCAGAGATAAGGTTGGTTGTGTTCCTACACTACCAATCTTGGGCTCTCTAAGTCGAAAAATAAAAAAAAATAAAAAAAAAGAGGTGTTGAAAAGCTGAAAATTCCAAAAAGAAGCAAATCTGTCCATTCTTGTTGTCTTGGCTGAAATTGTGTCTTGTTGTTGTTTTTGACGAGATTTTTGCCTATTTTTCTTGTGATTTTTGTGTGTTTTGTGTGTTCTAGTTTTATATCTTTGTTTCCTAACACTAGAAGAGGTGTCTAAGGTCAAAAATCTCACAAAAAGAGTTGTGTTCTTGAGTTTGGTGTTCTTGGCCGAGTGTTCTTCTTGTTGTTGTTGTGTTTGGCCAAGATTTGTGTCTATATTTGAGTGTATGTTGTTGTCTTAGTTTGTTTCTAGTGCTGGTTCTCTTTCTTGTCAACACTTATTGAGTCTACCACCCAAGTTCTTGAGCAAGATTCCGGTTGTGTTGTGGTGTTAAGTGGACGGTTTCTTGTTGTTGGTGGTGGTGGTCATATTGTGTTCTTGTGTTGTGTTGAAGAAGTTGTTGTTTGATCTTGAAGAGAGAAAAAAAGTAAAGGAATTTGTGTTTGTCTTGAAAACAATTACAAGACAACACCAAAGTAGTAAAAGAAAAAGAGACATTCAAAAAGCATACTTACCAAAAAGGAGTAACAACACTTTTCAAGAATAGACAAAAGAGGAAAGAGACAAGGGTACTCCAAAAGGATGCTTTGCCAAAAGAGTGCAAGTTGGTGAAAAGTTAGTAGAAGACTTTTTGACTCTGAAAAAAAGAGTCTAAAATCTTGTCCACCTACACCATAGCCGAAATATCTTCCTTAAAGGTGTAGTATTGAACATCAAAGTCTTGGAACAAATTTTCTTCAACAACAACGCGTGTTTTGTCTTGTTACCGTTTGTGTGGTGTTGTTGCTTGCTGTTCAAAGACTTGAACCTTTGTTGGTGTGTTTTGTGTGACATTATGGACTGTTTTTGGTGCTATGGAACCCGATACCTCACACTCTCAACCCACGGGGGAGCACAATGCTACTAGTATCATTTTGGCTCACCTTGAAGTTGTGTCCCGAGACATGGCTAGGATGACCGCGGGTATTGAAAAACTAGACTCGGATGTGGTATCAATGAAGGGTGAAGTGTCAATAATGGGTGGGAGATTGGAGAGAGTGGAAATCCAAAGAAGCCAACCTTCTACCCCTCGACATATTTCACCAACTAGTACTCCCGAGGCCATGCACCAAATGTTATATCCACCTATTGCGACAAATCAAACCAACTCTTACTCCCAAATCCGAGATCATGATAGACCAAGCCACCCTCCACTTCACCAAGTCCAACAATAAGGACTTGGAACCCAAATACCACCACCAAACCCAAACCCTCCCATCCAAAATCCACTTGACCAAGGACCTCGCTATCCAAATCCAATCCCGCTGCTACAAGCTCCACTAAACCCAAATAGACCCATCCATGTTGAGGGGTATGGTAGATTAGAACAACATACTGGTTATGGACCATATGATGATGTTTACATGAGAAGGGAGGAGATGAGGGGTAGGCAAAGTGATCCAAGGGAAGTTCACGGCCGAGAAGGAAGAGTTGGTCTTTGGAACCAACAAGGGAACCAAAACCGTGATATAGGTCTAAATACCATCAAGGTGGGGCTTCCAACATTCAAAGGTGAGAGTGATCCGGAAGAATTTCTAGCTTGGGAGTCCACTTGTGAGAGAATCTTCCAAGTTAATGACCTTACCGAGGAGAAAAAGAGTTGTTATGCGATTGCACATTTTGAGGGTTATGCTACTATGTGGTGGGAGTATGTGAAGAAATTTGGCAATGTTTTAATTGAGGGAAAGCCCCCTCCTTGTTTTAGGTTAAGGTACCTCATGATACAAAGGTACTTACCCGAGAGTTACCATCAATATCTCCTTGCTAAGTTGTATAACTTGAGGCAAGGGAACAAAAAAGTTGTGGCTTACTATGATGAATTCCAACAACTCATTTTGAAACTTGATCATCGAGGGAAGAAAGTAAGCCATGACATCGTTCTATTCAAGGTGGGGTTGAATAGGGACATTGCCTCACATTGGCACTTCACAAGTTTGACATCATTGATGCCATCTTCCAAGCCACATTGGAAGTTAAGAAGGAATTACGGGAGAAACCGAGTGTCAAGCTCAAAGGGAAATCTCCCTCGAGTTGGCACAAGGACAAAAATGACCCATCCAATATGGATAAAACCGAGGACAAGGCTGCACAAGCTGAAAACAAGTCTCACCAAAGGTACCCTCCGAGAAATGAAGGTAAACCGCATTCCTCTTCTAGTTATAAGGGCTTTCAATGTTTTAAATACCAAGGTTGGGGACACAAGGCTAACGAGTGTCCAAATAGGATAAATATGATCCTAAGGGAGGGAAAATTATAATTTCTTGGGGAGGAGGTGGTACTTGAAGCGAAGGAGATTGATGATCAATCTCAAGATGGAGAGAAGGTAGAACCCGAGGAGCTAAAGGAGGGGGGTGAGGAAGATGTTTGGCCATGTGAAGGTGAGATTGTAGTGCCTATGTATATGGAAAGGAAAGTCATGCTCAATGAGGGTATGGAAGAAGAATCCGAGAGTGAGGAGGATGAAGAAGGAGAGAAGCCGAGGGTTGGGATTGTGGGATTTGCCCACAAGGATTCTTTGTTGGTTACTAACCGAGATACTAGCACTTTGCCTAGTATCAAATCTTCTTATGTAGAACATATAAATCAAAGTATCATGCTTGATGATATCATAGGACCCTTGGTTGAACATCCTAACCTTAGGAAGAGCAATAAAGAGATGATGAAAAGAGGAGAGCTTGCCGGTGATGATTGCTTGAATTTGAGGGCAAATTCCTCTCAAGATGGAGAGGATGATACAAGTGCGACAATGAAGATCAACGTGTGTACAAATGAAGCAAATTATCATCCTAGGAAGTTCAATGTTGAGACGTGAGATGGACCAAAGACACACCCAAAGCTGCCCATTTTCTTATTTGTTACACTAGAGGGGTGGCCTTTGAAGGCTTTTCATTAAAGGGGCACTTTTGTCATTTTAAGTCTAAATTGTTATGTAATATAAATAGAACAAAATAGGTCTTTTGAGGTTTAGTTGATTATTGTTGTAAGTATTGACATTTGAAACACCAAAGTCCTCTCTCTACTTGAGGCAAACCGAAACTTGTAACTAGGATAGCAATTCAAGGGTGGAATCTCTTGTAATTGTTTGTTTTTGAGAAACCTTGGTGCTTGAGTGGTGGAATCCTCTCTTGTGTCATCGTAAGAGTTAGGTGATCGTGTGTGGAGTGTTAGGGGTCTTAGAATTTTATGTACTCTTTGGTTACTAGGATTTACACCACCTTTGTCTAACTATCTATCCTTTTGTTTGTTTTCATCTTGTAGTAGTTTGTATCTTGTGTTGTAAGACGTGTGGTGTTGTCTTGTTATAACATTGTCGCTGTTCTTCATTGTTCATTATATTGTGTTGTAACTTAGATTGGTTGGATGATTTTGGTGTCACCAACACCTTGTTAATTTGTGAAACTCATATTCTTGTTCTTGGCCGAAACTATCTCTCAAAGGGTCCTCGGTTTGTGCCTTGTTGAGTGGACTGTTTTGGTGTCATTTCGTGAGTTCCTAGTCTCTCTCATATCACTATAGCACATCGATTTGGCTCAAAAATTCCTCATTCGCGCTGTTTCCTGTTTGTCCACCCAAATGGCCTTGAATATTGAAACAGCCCATACTAGGCCGCTCGCCCCAGTCGACTGTTGGCCTACAACATGCTCAGACCCCGGGCCTACCCCCAGAACCGTGGGCTATAGCACATCGATTTAGCTCAAAAATGCCTCGTTCGCGCCGTTTCACCCATTATTCCACCCAAAAGTCCTGGATTATTGAAATGGCCCACACTAGGCAGTTCTCCAGCCCTCTTGGCACACCCCAATCAATTTTTGGCCCACAGCATGCCCAAACCCCAGGCCCACCCCAAAAACCATGGGCTATAACACACTGATTTAGCCTGAAAAATGCCCTATTCACACCGTTCTACCAGTTAGACCACCCAAATTGCCTCAAATATTAGAACGTCCCACACCAGGCCACTCCCCAGCCTCCCTGTCACTCGTCGGTTGATTATTGGCCCACATCACGCTCAAAATCTGGGCCCACCCCCGGAACCGTGGGCTATAGCACACTTATTTGGCCTAAAAATGCCCCGTCTGTGATGTTTTTCCTGTTTAACAACCCAAATGGTCTTGAATATTAAAATGTCCCACACTAGGCCACTCCCCATCCTCCCTAGCATGTCCCAATAAATTTTTATCCCACAATAAGCCTGGATCCCTAGCCCATCATAAGAACCGTAGGCTATATATAGAACACTGATTTGGCCATAAAATGCCCCATTCATGTAGTTTCCCCCGCTTGACCATCCAATGTCCTTGAATATTGAAACGGCATATACTAGGTCGCTCCCCAGCCTCCATGACATGCCTCGATCAATTTTTGTCCCACAATGTACTCGCATCCTGGGCCCACCCCCGGAACCGTGGGCTATCGCATATCGATTTGGTCAAAAAATTCCCCATTCAAGTCATTTTGGCCGTTTGACCACTCAAATTGCCTCGAATATTGAAATAGCCTAAACTAGTTCGCCCTTTAGCCTCCCTAGCATGCCCTGATTGATTTTTGGCCCACAGCACGCCTAAACCCCGAGCCCACCCCTGAAAACATGGGCTATAGCAAACTGATTTTGCCTAAAGATGCTCCATTCACGTTGTTTTGCCCATTTGACCACCCAAATGGCCTCGAATATTGAAACGTCCCACACTATGTTTTTCCCTAACCTCCCTGGCATGCCCTGGTCAATTTTTGGCCCACAACACGCCCGAACACCGGGCCCACCCCTGAATCGTGGGCTATAGCACACCGATTTGGCCCAAAAATGCCTCATTCCCACCGTTCTCCCCTTTTGACCACTCAAATGGCCTCAAATGTTGAAACAGCCCACACTAGGCTGCTTCCTAGCCTACCGGGAACCCAATGGTCAATTTTTGGGTCACAGAAAGCTCGGACCCCGGGCTCACCCCCGAAACGGTGGGGTAGCACACTGATATGGACCAAAAATACTCTTTTCTTGCCATTTTTCAAGTTTGACAACTCAAATGGCCTCAAATATTGAAACGGCCCATACTAGGCTATTTCCCAGCTTCCCAGACATTCCCTGGTTGATTTTTGGCCTATAGAACGCCCGAAACCCAGGCCCACCCTCAGAACCGTGGGCTATAGCACACCACTTTGGCCAGAAAATGCCCCGTTCGTGCCATTTTGCCCATTTGAAAACACAAATGGCCTCGAATATTGAATCATCCTACACTAGGCCGTTCCCCAGCCTTCCTGGCATGCCCTGGTTAATTTTTGGCCCACAGTACACCCGGATCCAAGACCCACCCCCAAAACCATGGGCAATAGCACACCGATTTTGCCCGAAAATTCTCTGTTCGTGTCATTTCGCTTGTTTTACCACCCAATGGGCTCAAATATTGAAACGAACCATACTAGGTCACTCCCTCACCTCCAAGGCATTCCCTGATTGATTTTCGGCCTACAACACTCCCAGAATCCGATTCCATCCCCAGAACCATGGGCTATAGCACATTGATATGGCCCAAAAATGCTCTGTTCGCATCGTTGTGCCTGTTTGACCACCCAAATGACCTCGACTATTGAAACGACCTATACTAGGCCGTTCTCTAGCCTCCAGGCACGCCTCGATCGATTTTCAACCCATAGTATGCCCGAACCTTGGGCTAACCTCCAGAACCGTGGGCTTTATCGCCCTGATTTGGCCCCAAAATACCCTGTTTAGCCCATTTGACCACCCAAATGGACTCGAATATTGAAATGACTCACACTAGGCCACTCCACAGCTTCCCCGACATGCCCCAGTTAATTTTTGGCCCACAGCACGTCGGACCCCAAGCCCACCTCCAGAACCATGGGCTATAACATATCAATTTAACCCGAAAATGTCCCGTTTACACCGTTTTGCCCGTAAGACCACCCAAATGGCCCCGAATATTAAAATGGCCCACACTAGGGTACTCCCCAGACTCCTTGGCATGCCCCGGTAGATATTTGGCCCACGAAACGCCCGAACCCAGGGCCAACCCCAGAACTGTGGGCTATAGCACACCAATTTGGCCCGAAAATGCTCCGCTCATGCCGTTTTGCTCATTCAACCATTCAAATTGCCTCGAATATTGAAACAACCCACACTAGCCCACTCCCGAGCCATCCTGGAATTCCCCAGTCAATTTTTGGTCACAACACTCCTAGATCTCGAGCCCACCTCGGGAACCATGGGCTATAGCACATCGATTTAGCCCGAAAATCGACCATTTGTGCTATTTCGTCCGTTTGACCACTCAATGGCCTCAAATATTGAAAAAACCCACACTAGGTCTCTCCCCAGCCTCTATGGCATGCCCCGATCAATTTTTGGCCCACAGCACGCCCGAACCCCAGGCCTACCTCCAAAATCATGGGCTATTGAACACCGACTTAGCGTAAAAATGCCCCATTCATGCTGTTTTGCCCGTTTGACCCTGTAAATGTCCTTGAATATTGAAACGGCCCAAACTAGGTCGCTCTCAGCCTCCCTGGTATGTCCCGATCAATTTTCAGGACACAGCACGCCTGGACCCCGGAACCACCCCAAAACCATCGGCTATAGCACGCCAATTCAGCCTAAAAATGCCCCGTTTGCACTGTTTTGAGCATTTGACCAACCAAATGGCCTCGAATATTAAAACATCCCACATTAGGCTGCTTCCCAGCCTTCCTAGCATGCCCTGGTCAATTTTTGGCCCACAACATGCCCAGACCTCGAACCAATCCTCCAGAACCGTGGTCTATAGCATATCAATTTATCCTCAAAATGCCCTACTCATGGTACTTCACCCGTTTGACCACCCAACTGGCCTCGAATATTGAAACAACCCACACTAGGCTGCTTACCAGCCTCCCTGGCATGCCCCGGTCCAATTTTGGCCCACAGCACGCCCGTACGTCGAGCCCACCCCCAAAACAGTGGGCTATAGCACATTGATTTAGCCTAGAAATGCCTCGTTTGGGATATTTCGCCCTTTTAACCACCCAAATGGCCTCGAATATTCAAACGGCCCATATTAGGCTACTCCCAAGCCTCCCTGGCACACCCCGATCAATTTGCAGCCCATAGCATGCCCGAGCCCACCCTCTGAACTGTGGGCTATAGCACACTTTTTTGGCCTAAAAAGCCTCATTCATGCCGTTTTGCACATTTGACCACCCAAATGGTCTCAAATATTGAAACGGCTCATACTAGGCCGTTCCCCAGCCTCTCTAGCACACCCCTGTCAATTTTCAGCCCACAGCACGCTCGGACCCCAGGTCCACTCCCAAAACTGTGGGCTATAGTACACCAATTTAGCCCCAAAATGCCCTATTCACGGCGTTTAGCCCGTTTAACCACCCAAATGACCTCAAATAATGAAACGGCCTACACTAAGATGCTCTCCAGCCTCTCTGGCATGCCCTGGTCTATTTTTGGCTACAGCACGCCCGTACCCCTGACCTACCCCCAAAATAGAGGGCTATAGCATACAGATTTAGCCCAAAAATGCCCCATTCGCATCATTCTACCCATTTGACCACCTAAATAACCTCAAATATTGAAACGGCCCACACTTGGCCATTTTCCAGCCTCCCTGACATGGCTCGATCAATTTTTGGCCCACAAAACACCTGGAACTTGGGCCCACCTCCAGAACCGTGGGCTACAGCACACCAATTTGGCCCAAAAACATCTTGATCGTGTCAATTCGCCCGTTTAACCACCCAAATAGCCTCAAATATTGAAACAACCCACACTAGCCCGCTCCCCAGCTATCCTGGCATTCCCCAGTCAATTTTTGGTCACAACACTCCCAGATCTCGAGCCCACCTCGAGAACCATGGGCTATAGCACATCGATTTAGCCTAAAAATCCACCGTTTGTGCTATTTCGCCTGTTTGACCACTCAATGGCCTCAAATATTGAAAAGACCCATATTAGGTCTCTCCCCAGCCTCCATGGCATGCCCCGATCAATTTTTCGCCCACAGCACGCCCGAACCCCGGGTCTACCCCCAAAATCATGGGCTATTGAACACCGATTTAGCCTAAAAATGCCCCGTTCACACTGTCTTGCCTGTTTGACCCCGCAAATGGCCTCGAATATTGAAACGGCCCAAACTAGGTCGCTCTCGGCCTCCCTGGCATGTCCCGGTCAATTTTCGAGACACAGCACGCCTGGACCGCGGGACCACCCCAAAACCATCGGCTATAGCATGCCAATTCAGCCTAAAAATGCCTCGTTCGCACTGTTTTGCGTATTTGACCAACCAAATGGCCTCGAATATTAAAACAGCCCACACTAGGCCGCTTCCCAGCCTTCCTAGCATGCCCTGGTCAATTTTTGGCCCACAACATGCCCAGACCCCAAGCCCACCTCCAGAACCATGGGCTATAGCATACCAATTTATCCTTAAAATGCCCTATTCATGCTACTTCGCTCGTTTGACCACCCAAATGGCCTCGAATATTGAAACATCCCACAGTAGGCCGCTCATCAGCCTCCCTGGCATGACCCGGTCCAATTTTGGCCCACAACATGCCCGTACGTCGAGCCCGCCCCCAAAACTGTGGGCTATAGCACATTGATTTGGCCTAAAAATGCCTCGTTTGGGCTATTTCGCCCTTTTAACCACCCAAATAGCCTCGAATATTGAAACAGCTCACATTAGGCGACTCCCAAGCCTCCCTGGCACACCCCGATCAATTTACAGCCCACAGCATGCCCGGGCCCACCCCCTGAACTGTGGGCTATAGTACACCGTTTTGGCCCAAAAAACCTCATTCATGCCGTTTTGCATATTTGACCACCCAAATGGTCTCGAATATTGAAACGGCTCATACTAGGTCGTTCCCCAGCCTCTCTAACACACCCTTGTCAATTTTCAGCCCACAGCACGCTTGGACCCCAGGTCCACCCCCAAAACTGTGGGCTATAGTACACCAATTTGGCCCCAAAATGCCCTCTTCGCGGCGTTTAGCCCGTTTAACCACCCAAATGTCCTCGAATATTGAAATGGCCTACACTAAGATGCTCTCCAGCCTCTCTAGCATGCCCTAGTCTATTTTTCGCTCCCAGCACGCTCGTACCCCTGGCCCACCCCCAAAATAGAGGGCTATAGCACACCGATTTGGCCCAAAAATGCCCCATTCACGTCATTCTACCCATTTGACCACCCAAATAGCCTCAAATATTAAAACGACCCATACTTGGACATTTTCCAACCTCCCTGACATGGCTCGATCAATTTTTGGCCTACAAAACACCTGGACCTTGGGCCCACCTCCAGAACCGTGGGCTACAGCACACCAATTTGGCCTAAAAACATCTTGATCGTGTCAATTCGCCCGTATAACCACCCAAATAGCCTTGAATATTGAAACAACCTACACTAGCCCGCTCCCCAGCTATCCTGGCATTCCCTAGTCGATTTTTAGTCACAACACTCCCAGATCTCGAGCCCACCTCGGGAACCATAGGCTATAGCACATCGATTTAGCCCAAAAATCCACCGTTTATGCTATTTCACCCGTTTGAGCACTCAATGGCCTCAAATATTGAAAAGACCCACACTAGGTCTCTCCCCAGCCTCCGTGGAATGCCCCGATCAATTTTTGGCCCATAGCACACCCGAACCCTGGGCCTACCCCCAAAATCATGGGCTATTAAACACAGATTTAGTCTAAAAATGCCCCATTCACGCTATTTTGCCCGTTTGACCCCGCAAATGGCCTCGAATATTGAAATAGCACAAACTAGGTCGTTCTCAGCCTCCCTGGCATGTCCCGGTCAATTTTCGGGACAAAGCATGCCTGGACCCCGAGACCACCCCGAAACCATCAGCTATAGCACGCCAATTCAGCCTAAAAATGCCCCGTCCGCATCATTTTGCGCATTTGACCAACCAAATGGCCTCGAATATTAAAACAGCCCACACTAGGCCGCTTCCCAGCCTTCCTAGCATGCCCTGGTCGATTTTTGGCCCACAACATGCCCAGACCCCGAGCCCACCTCCAGATTCGTGGGCTATAGCATACCAATTTATCCTCAAAATACCCTATTCATGCTACTTCGCCCGTTTGACCACCCAAATGGCCTCGAATATTGAAACAGCCCATACTAGGCCACTCACCAGCCTCCCTGGCATGCCCCGATCCAATTTTGGCCCACAGCACGCCCGTACGTTGAAGCCGCCCCCAAAACTGTGGGCTATAGCATATTGATTTGGCCTAAAAATGGCTCGTTTGGGATATTTCGCCCTTTTAACCACCCAAATGGCATCGAATATTGAAATGGCCCACATTAGGCTACTCCCAAGCCTCCCTGGCACACCCCAATCGATTTGCAACCCATAGCATGCCCGAGCCCACCCTCTGAACTGTGGGCTATAGTACATTATTTTGGCCCAAAAATTCTTATTCATGCCGTTTTGCTCATTTGACTATCCAAATAGCCTCGAATACTAGGCCGTTCCCCAGCCTCTCTAGCACACCCCTGTCATTTTTCAGCCCACAGCACGCTCGAACCCCAGGTCCACCCCCAAAACTGTGGGTTATAGTACACCAATTTGGCCCCAAAATGCCCTTTTCGCGGCGTTTAGCCCGTTTAACCACCCAAATGGACTCGAATATAAAAACGGCCTATACTAAGATGCTCTCCAGCCTCTCTGGCATACCCTGGTCTATTTTTGGCTCACAGCACGCTCGTACCCCTGGCCCACCCCCAAAATAAAGGGCTATAGCACACCGACTTAGCCCAAAAATGCCCCGTTCGCGTCATTCTGTCCATTTGACCACCCAAATAGCCTCAAATATTGAAACGGCCCATACTTGGATGTTTTCCAACCTCCCTGACATGGCCCGATCAATTTTTGGCCCATAAAACACCTGGACCTTGGGCCCACCTCCAGAACCGTGGGCTACAGCACACCAATTTGGCCCAAAAACATCTTGATCATGTCAATTCGCCCGTTTAACCACCCAAATAGCCTCGAATATTGAAACAGACCATACTAGGCCGCTCCCCAACCTCCTTGGCATGGCCCGATCAATTTTTGGCCTACAGCACGCGCGAATCCCGAGACCATCACCAGAACCGTGGGCAATAGCATGCCGATTTGGACCAAAAATGCTCCTTTTGCATCGGTTTACCTGTTTGACCAACCAACGGCATCAAATATTGAAACTAACCACACTAGGTCACTCCGCAGTCTCCATGGCATGCCCCGATCAATTTTTTGGCCCACGGCACTAGGGTGGGCGTTCGAGAATTTGGTTCGATTTTGGTTTTTTTAATTTGGTTTTTTCAATTTTTGAATTAGGTATACCGTAAGCCGAATCAAATTATTTCGGTTTGGTTTATTTTGGTTCGATTGAGTTATATTTCAAGTTAATAATTTGGTTTTTTAGTTTTGCAACTGTTCTATTTTTAGCGTCATGATTATTGCATTTTCTATAAATGTATGGCTAAAACCTAAAACAATCGCTCAATTCTCAGTTTTGTTGAGTTCTTTTTCACACTTACGACACCCTACTATCAAATATTTTTTTAACTCAGGGGACAAAATGATACGGATCAGTTATCACTTTTTCATTCACTGCAACTTTGTACCTGATGTATATTTTGCAAGGGGGAGATATAAGGTTACAGATCGCTTTTTCACTCACAGCAAGTTAATGAGCCACTTATGAAGTTACTTCTTGCTTGGTTGCAAATGTCACATGTCATTGATGCCAATAACCCTTAGACCATTTGCAGTGTTTGTACAGAAACTCAGAAAGGGACTTCTGCTAAGTGTTAATCACTTGACGCTAGGAAATGGACAGTAATCCTAAATTGCATTAAACATAATCTAGCAGCAAAATAATAAATAGCCACTTGTTACATAAGTGGTCATTGGTCAGTGAAATAATGCACAACATAGCAGTCAGCAGCTAATGAAAAATCCATACATTAGCAGCAATGCAAATAAACGTATCAGCTTTAATAATTCTTTTCATACAACTTCACACATCACACTAACCCCATTCACTGTTTCCTTCGTTCCCCTTGTTTTTGTCTTTTTGACCTTGTTTTTGCTGAAGAGTAAAGACTGAAGGTTGAGGAGATTTTTGCAATTGCAAACTACAGTTTTAGTTTTTGTCTTTTTGACCTAATTTACGATTGAATTTTAGATTTGGGCCGGATAGTGGAAATTATATAAAATTGCTAAATGCTAAGTGTTAAATTGTTAATGGGCTAAACCGAATATATTTGGTTTGGGGTGGAAATTTTGGTTAAACAGATTACCGAATTATGGTAACCCAAAAACCAATTATCAAACCAAATACCGAATTGACGTTTAAAAAAATCCAAACCCGAACCGAAAAACTAAAATCAAAAAACCAAAATTAATTTGGTTCGATTTTCAGTAACTATGCCCACCCCTACACAGCACGCTCGAAGCCCGAGCACACCCCGGTACCATGGGCTATAGAACACCGATTTGGCCCAAAATTACCCCGTTCGTGCCGTTTCGCCCGTTTGACCACCTCAATGGCCTCGAATATTAAAACAGCCCACACTAGGCCGCTCCCCAGCCTCTCTAGCATGACCCAACCAATTTTTGGCCCACAAAGAGCCCGAATTCCAGGCCCACCCTCAGAACCGTGGGCTATAGCACATCGATTTGGTCTAAAAATGCCTCGTTCACGTTGTTTCGCCCATTTGACCACCCAATGGCCTCGAATATTGAAACGACCCACACTAGACCACTCCCCTGCCTCCATGGCATGCCCCAATTGATTTTTGGCCCACATCACGCCCAGACCCCAGGACCACCTCTAAAATTGCAGGTTACAGAACACTGATTTGGCCCGAAAATACCTTGTTCGTGTAGTTTTGGCAGTTTGACCCCCCAAATGGCCTCAAATATTGAAATAGCCCACACTAGGCCACTCACCAGCCTCCCTCGCACGCCCCGATTGATTGTTAGGCCACAACATGCTCGGACCCTGGGTCCACCCCTAAAACCGTGGGTTATAGCACACAGATTTGGCTAAAAAATGCCCCATATGCGCCGTTTTGCTTGTTTGACCACCCAAATGGCCTCGAATATTGAAACGGCCCATACTAAGCCGCTCCTCAAACTCTGTGGCATGCCCCAATCGATTTTTGGCCCCCAACACGCTCGGACTCCGGGCTCACCCTCAGAACCGTAGGCTATAACACACTGATTTGGCCTAAAAATGCCTCGTTTGTATTATTTTGCTCATTTGACCACTCAAATAGCCTCGAATATTGAAACAGACCATACTAGGCCGCTCCCCAGCCTCCCTGGCATGCCCCAGTCGATTATCGGCCCACAGAACACCGGGAACTAGGGGCTATAACACACTGATTTAGCCCAAAAATGCCTCATTTGCTTCGTTTTGCCCGTTTGACCACCCAAATTGCCTTGAATATTAAAACGGCCCACACTAGGCTATTCCCTAGCCTCCCTGGTACTCCCCGATCAATTTTTGGCCCATATCATGACCGAAACTTGGGCCTACCCCCGAAACCATAGGCTATAGCACACAGATTTGGCCCGAAAATACCCAATTTGCGATGTTTCACCCGTTTAACCACCTAAATAGCCTCAAATATTGTAATGACCCATACTAGGTCGCTCTCTAGCCTACCTGGTAGGCCCCGATTAATTTTGGACCCACAGCACGCTTGGACCCTAGGCCCACCCACAAAACCGTGAGATATAACACACAGATTTAGCCTGAAATTCCTCGTTTGCTCTGTTTCGCCCGTTTGACCACCCAAATGGCCTCAAATATTGAAACAGCCCACACCAGGCTGCTCCCCAGCCTCCCTGGCATGACCCGATCAATTTTTGGCCCACATAACGCTCGGACCCCGGGCCCACCCCCGGAACTGTGGGCTATAGCACACTGATTTGGCCAAAATATGCCCCGTTTGGCCGTTTAGCCAATTTGACCACCCAAATAGCCTCCAATAGTGAAATGACCAACACTAGGCCACACCGCAGCCTCCTTGGAATGCCCCAGTCAATTTTTGGCCCACAGCACGCCCAGTCCCCGCATCCACCCTGAGAATCGTGGACTTTAAATACACCAATTTGGCCCAAAAATGTCTCGTTCGCATCATTTCTCCCGTTTGACCACCTAAATGGATTCGAATATTAAAACAGCCCACACTAGGCCTGTCCCCAGCCTCCCTGTCATGCTTCGATCGATTTTTGACACACAGTACGCTCGGACCATAGGCCCACCCCAGAATCATGGGCTATAGCACACCAATTTAACCTGAAAATGCCCCATTAGTGTCGTTCGCCCGTTTGACCACCCAAATGGCCTCGAATATTGAAATGGCCCATACTAGGGTGCACCTCATCCTGCCTGGAATGCCCCGATCAATTTTTAACCCACAACACGCCCGAACCCTGGGCCCATCCCCAGAAGCGTAGGCTATAGCACACCAGTTTGGCCTAAAAATGTCATGTTCGCTTTGTTTCATCTATTTGACCACCCAAATGGCCTCGAATATTGAAACAGTCCATAGTAGGCCCCTCCCCAGCATCCCTGGAATAGCCAGTTTGATTTTCAGCCCACAGAACGTCTTGACCCCGGGCCTACCCCGAAAACTATAAGCTATAGCACACCAATTTTGCCCAAAAATGCCTCGTTCACACCGTTTTGCCCGATTGACCACCCAAATGGCCTCGAATATTGAAATGGCCCACACTCTGCCGCTTTACAACCTCCTTGCCATGCCCCAATCAATTTTCAGCCCACAGCACGCCTGAACCCCAGGCCCACTCTCAGAACCGCGGGCTATAGCAAATCGATTTAGCTCAAAAATGCCCCATTCGAGATGTTTATCCCGTTTGACCAGCCAAATAGCCTCGAATATTGAAACGACCCACACTAGGCCACTCTCTAGCCTCCCTAGCATGCCTCGATCAATTTTTGACCCACACCACGCCCAAACCTCGGGGCCACCGCTAAAACCGTGGGCTATAGCACATTGATTTGGCCTGAAAATGTCATGTTCGCACCGTTTCTCCTGTTTGACCACCCAAATGGCCTCGAACATTGAAATATCCTATACTAGGTAGCTCTCCAGCCTCCTTGGCATGCCCCGGCCTATTTATATCCTACAACACACCTGAATCTTAGGACCACCGCCGGAATCGTGGGCTATAACACAACGATTTGGCCTAAAAATGCTCTGTTTGTGTCGGTTCGCCTGTTTGACCACCCAATGGCCTTGAATATTGAAACAACCTACACTAGGCCGCTCCCCAGCATCCATGTCATGCTCGATCGATTTTTGGACCACAGCACACCCGAATCCTTGGCCCACCTCCAAAACCATGGGTTATAGCACACTAATTTGGCTTGAAGACGTCTCATTCGCGCCGTTTTACCCATTTGACCACCCATATGGCCTCGAATATTCAAATGGCCCAAACTTGGTCACTTTCCTACCTCCCTGGCATGCCTCGGTCGATTTTCAGCCCACAGCATGCTTGGACCACGAGCCCACCCACAGAATCGTGGACTATATCACACTGATTTTGCCTAAAAATGCCCCGCTCATGCCATTTTGCCTGTTTGACCACCCAAATAGCCTCGAATATTAAAACGGCCCACACTAGGCCGCTCCTTAGACTCCCTAGCATGCCCGATCGATTTTTGGCCCACAACACACCCGAACCCTAGGCCCACCCTAAAATTATGGGCTGTAGCACATCGATTTGGCCCGAAAATGCCCCGTTCATGTTGTTTCACCTTTTTGACCACCCAAATAGCCTTGAATATTAAAACGGCCCATACTAGGCTACTCTCCAGCCTCCCTGGAATGCCCCAATCAATTTTCATCTCATAGCACGCTCGGACCCTTGTCCCACCCCCGGAATTGTGGGCTATAGCGCACCGATTTGGCTTGAAAATGCCTCGTTCATGCCATTTCCATCGTTTGACCACCTCAATGGCCTCGAATATTGAAACGGCCCACACTAGGCCACTCCTCAGTCTCTCTGGCATGCCCCGATTGATTTTTGGCCCACAACACTCTTGGATCCCGGACCCACCCCTAGAATCATGGGCTATAGCACACCGACTTGGCCCAAAAATGCCCCATTCGTACCGTTTCACTCGTGTGATAACCCAAATGGCCTCAAATATTGAAACGGCCCAAACTAGGCCGCTCCAAGTATCCCTGGCACGCCCTAGTTGATTTTAAACACATAGTACGCACGAACCCCAAACCCACCCCCAAAATTTTACCCGTTTGACCAGTTAAATAGCCTTGAATATTGATATGGCCCACACTAGGTCACTCTCCAGCCTCCCTATAACGCCCCGATCGATTTTTGACCTACAGCATGGCCGGACCCTAGGCCCATATCTAGAACCGTGGGCTATAACACAGCAATTTGGCCCAAAAATACCTCGTTCGTGTTGTTTCACCCGTTTGACCACCCAAATGCCCTCAAATATTGAAATAGCCCACATTAGGTCGCTCTTCAGCCTCCCTGGCATGCCCGATTGATTTTTAGCCTCATCACACGCCCGGACCCCGGGCCCACCCCCAAAATTGTGGGATATAGCATACTGATTTGGCCGAAAAATGCTCTGTTCCTGCTGTTTCGCCTATTTGACCACCCAAATGGCCCCACACGCCCGAACCTCGGGCCCAACCTAAGAACCGTGGGTTATAGCACACTGATTTGGCCCAAAAATGCCTCGTTGGTACTGTTTCGCCCGTTTGACCACCCAATGGCCCTGCCCAATCCAATAGACCACACTAGGTCGCTCCCCAGCTTCCCTGGTATGCCTCAATTAATTTTTGGCCCACAACATGCCGGGACCCTAGGCCCACCCCCATAAATATGGTCTATAGCACACCGATTTTGACCAAAATGCCCCGTTCACGCCATTTCGCTCGTTTGACCATCTAAAGGTCTCCTCTCACCCCAATGGACCACACTAGGATATTTTTCAGCCTCCCTGTCATGCCTCTATCTATTTTCAACCAAGAGCATACCTGAACCCCGGGCCCATCCCTGTAACCATGGGCTAAGTGGATTTAGCCCAAAAATGCCCCGTTCGCATCATTTCTCCCGTTTGACCACCTAAATGGCCTCGCCCACCCCAAAGGATAACATTAGGCCATTCCCCAGCCTCCTTAACATGCCCTCATAGATTTTTGACCCACACTACGCTCGTACCCCATGCCCACCCCTAGAAATGTGGGATATAGCACACTGATTTAGCCTGAAAATGTCTCATTTATGTCGTTTCGCCCATTTGACAACACAAATGGCACCGCGCACCCTAAAGGACCATACTAGGCTACTCCCCAGTCTCCCTAGAATGTCCCAATTGATTTTTGGCTCACAACACGCCCGGACTCTGGGCCCACCCCCAAAACCAAAGGCCATAGCTCATCGATTTGGCCCAGAAATTCCCTATTCATACCGTTTCGCCCGTTTGACCACCCAAATAGCCCCGTCCATCCCAAAAGACCACACTAAGGTGCTCACCAACTTCCCTGGCATGCTCGAACTGATTTTAGATGCACAACACGCCCGGACCCCGGGCCTACCCTTGGAACCATGGGTATAGCACACTAATTTGGGTCGAAAATGCCCCGTTCGTGCCGTTTTACCTGTTTGACAACCCAATTGGCCCCGGGGAACCCAAAGGACCACACTAGGTTTCTCCCCAGCCTCTATGGCACCCCCCAATCAATTCTTGGTTCATAGCACGCCCGGACCCCGAGTCCACCCCTGGAATCGTAGGCTATAGCACATTGATTTGGGATGAAAATGCCTCGTTCACACTGTTTTTCCCGTTTAACCACCCAAATGGACCTACCCACCCCAAAGGACCACACTAGTCCGTTCCCCATTCTTCCAAGCATTCTCGGACCCGTGCCCACCCCCAAAACCGTGGGCTATAGGACATCAATTTGGCCATAAAATGCGCTGATCATGTCTTTTCATCCGTTTGATCACCCAAGGGCCCCTCGCACCCCAATGGACCATATTAGGTCGCTCTTTAGCCTTCCTGGCATTCCCCGATCAATTTTCGGCCCACGGCATACCCGGACCCTGGTCCCACCCCTGAACTGTGGGCTATAGTACACTGATTTGTCCCAAAAATAGCTCGCTCGCGTTGTTTTGCCCGTTTGACCACCCAAATATCTCCACCCACCACAAAGAACCACACTAGTCCGCTGTCCAGCCTCCCTGGCATGCCCCGATTGATTTTCAACTAATAGCACGCTCAACCCTAGCCCACCCCCAAAATTATGGGCTATAGTACATCTATTTGACCTAAAAATGCCCCGTTTACGCCGCTTCACCTGTTTGATTACCCAAATGGTCCCACCCACCCTAAAGGACCATACTAGGCCGCTCTCCAGCCTTCCTGGACTGCTTCGATAGATTTTCAACCTAGAGCATGCCCGGACCCTTGGCCCACCCTCGAAATCGTGGGTTGTAGCATACCGATTTGACTTAAAAAATTCTCTGTTCATGCCATTTCGCCTGTTTAACTATCCAAATGGCCCCGCCCACCCCAATGGATAACACTAGATTGCTCCCCAGCCTCCCTAGCATGTCCCAATTGATTTTTGGCTCACAATACGCCCGGAGCCCGGGCCCACCCCCAGAACTGAGGGCCATAGCTCATCGATTTGGCCCAAAAATGCCCTGTTCGCACTTTTTCGCCCGTTTGACCACCCAAATGGCCCCGTCCATCCCAAAAGACCACACTAGGCTGCTCCCCAACTTCCCTGACACGCCTTGGTCGATTTTTGAAGTATAGCACGCCCAAACGCCCAGCCTACCCCCAGAACCATGGGCTAGCACACTGATTTGGGCCGAAAATGCTTCATTCGCGCCGTTTCACCTGTTTGACAACCCAATTGGACCCACAAAACCCAAAGGACCACACTAGGTCGCTCTCCAGCCTCCCTGGCACGCCCCGATAGATTTTTGACTCACAGCACGCTGGACCCCGAACTCACCCTCGGAATCGTAGGCTATAGCATACTGATTTGGGACAAAAATCCTCCGTTCATGCTATTTTCCCCGTTTGACCACCCACCCTAAAGAACCACACTAGGCCATTCCCCAGCCTCTTTAGCATTCCCGAACCCCATGCCCACCCCCAAAATCGTGGGCTATAGCACACCAATTTGGCCATAAAATGCCCCGATCATATCGTTTTATCCATTTGATCACCCAAATAGACCCTTCCACCCCAATGGACCATATTAGGCCGCTCCTCAGCCTCCTTGGCACGCCCCGATCAATTTTTGGCCCACAGCATACCCGGACCCTGATCCCACCCCGAACCGTGGGCTATAGTCACCGATTTGGCCTGGAAACAACCCGTTTGCGTTGTTTTGTCTGTTGACCACCCAAATAGCCCCGCTCACCACAAAGACCACACTAGTCCGCTCCTTAGACTCTTTGGCATGTCCCGATTGATTTTCAACTGAAAGCACGCTCGACCCTAGCCCACCCCCGAAACTGTGGGCTATAGTACACTGATTTGACCCAAAAATACCCTGTTTGTGCCGTTTCACCTGTTTGACCACCAAATGGTCCCACCCACCCTAAAGGATAACACTAGGCCACTCCCCAACCTCCCTAACACGCCTTGATCGATTTTCGACCGATAGCACGCCCGGACCCCGACCCTACTCCTAGAACCGTTGCTATATGATAAGGAATAAACCCACAACACGAAAACAAGACTCAAAACACAAGAGGAAATCGAGAGCACCACAAAACACTCTCTCAGCCACAAGTCACAAACCGAGAATATAACACAATGACAAGATGAACAAGGTGTAATCACACCAAAATAGCAACAACTATAACAACAAGATGACAACAAGATGAAGAACAACACAAGGTTAAGAAGAACCAAACAGTTTTCAGTAAACAAGAAAGAAACACTACAAATGATTCCAAGAAGATTAAGATAGGTAGTCAGACATCAACTATTACAATAACTAAGAACCTAAGTGTATGTCAAATACTAAGTCCCTTAATAGATGAAAAAAGCAACACCAACACTCTTACAATGACACAAGAGGACGTTAACCACTCAATCACCAAGGTTTCTAACAATGTTTTGCAATACTAGTGAATCCACACTAGCATCACCCTCATTTCGATTTTGGTGGCTTTTCCAAGCCCTACAACTAAGATGTTACACTCTCCATGAGAAAAGAGAGATGTTACAAGTTATGTCTTACAATCCCATTTAACAACTAAAGAAATAAAGACCTAATACTAGCCTATTTATAAACTTATAACAATATAAGTGAAATGTCCAAAAAGCCCTTAATGAAGGGAAGACAAAAGGCGCCTATGAAGTGTAGTCCAAGTGTAGTGTATGAACTGTTTTGGTGCATCATTAGGTCCTCTTTGGCTCTTCAATTGCACACACCAAGTCTCGGGTCCAACACGCACTCGCATAAGCCCATATCCGTAATTATTCTTGTATCAATATAGCACAACGATTTGGCCAAAAAATATCCCGTTCATGCTGATTTGCCCGCTTGACCATAAAAGTGGCCCCGCCCCGCCCACCCCAAAGGACCACACTAGGTCGCTCCCCAGCCTTCACGGCACAACCCAATTGATTTTTAGTCTACATCACGCCCAAAAACCGAGCCCACCCCTGGAGCCATGGGCTATAGCACACCGATTTATCCGGAGAATATCCCATTCGCGACCGTTTGACTACTCAAATAGCCTCGCCTACCCCAAAGGACCACACTAGGCCGCTCCCCATCCTCTCTGGCATGCCCTGGTCGATTTTTAGCTAACAGTATACCCGAATCCCTGGCCCACTCCCAAAATCGTGGGCTATAGCACACCGATTTGGCCTAAAAATGTCCCGTTCGTGTCGTTTCACCTGTTTGACCTTTCAAATGGCCCCGCCCACCTTCAACAAACCATGTTAGGCCACTCCCTAGCCTCCCTGGCATGCCTCGATTGATTTTTAGCCTGCAGCACGCCCGAACCCTGGGTCTAGGACCCTGGGCCCACTCCTAGACCCATGGGCTATAATATACTGATTTGGCCTAAAAATGCCCCATTCACGGCGTTTCACCCGTTTAATTACCCAAATGACCCTATCCACCCCAACGGACCATACTAGGCTGCTCCCTGGCATGCCACGATTGATGTTTGGCCGACATCACTCCCAGACCACTAGCCTACCCCTAAAAACGTGGTCTTAGCATACCATTTGGCTCGAAAATGCTCCGTTCACGTTATTTCGCCCGTTTAACCACCTAAATAGCCTCGCCCACCCCAAAGGACCATATTGGTCCGCTCCCCAACCTCTCTAGCATGCCTCATTCAATTTTTTGGTCGAGCCCACCCTTGGAACCATGGGATATAGCACACTGATTTGGCCCCAAAATGCCCTATTTACGCCGTTTCACCCATTTGACCACCAAAATAACCCCGCCCACCCCAAAGAAACACATTAGGCCGCTCCCTAGCCTCCATGGCACGCCCCAGTTGATTTTCAACCAACAACACACCCGACCCCCGGCCCACCCCCGAAAATGTGGGCTATAGTACATCGATTTGGCTCAAAAATGCTCTATTCGTGTCATTCCACCCTTTTGACCACCCAAATGGCCCCGCCCACACCAAAGGACCACATTAGGCCACTCTCCACCCTCCCTGGAATGCCTCGATCGATTTTTGACCCACAGTATGCTCGAACTCCGGGATTACCCCCGGAACCGTGGGCTATAGCACACTGATTTGGCCCAAAAATGCCTCATTCGCATCGTTTCGCCCATTTGACCACTCAAATAACCCCACCCACCCCAAAGGACCACACTAGGCTGCTCCCAGCCTCTCTAGCACGCCGCGATCGATTTTAGGTTCACGGCACGCCCGGACCCACCTCCAGAATCGTGGGCTATAGCACACCAATTTGTTTCAAAAATGCTTCGTACACGTTGTTTCGCTCGTTTAAACCACCCAAATGGCCCCGCCCACCCCAAAGGACCACACTAGGCCACTCCCAGGCTCCCTAGCACGCTCCGATCGATTTTTAGCCAACAGCATACCTGAACTCCGGGCCCACCCCCGAAACCGTGGGCTATAGCACACCGATTTGACCCAAAAATACGTCGTTCGTGTTGTTTTGCCTGTTTGACCACCCATGACACTCCAATTTTTTTTTAAAATTTGCATACAAGATATTTAAAAATAAACTACATACAAAATACTATGAATAAAAATACGAAGTCAAGTTTAAAAGATAGTATAATCCTTATGTCTTGTTAATCAAAGAGAGAACTACTATCAGAAGAGCATTATAATTAGCTTTTCTAGTGTGATAGTTTTAAATGGTGGATCGAAATTAAACATTTGAGATACGAGATAGGTTGTGTTGTGAATTGTTTTATTACATTTTTTTAGTTTTCTTTATTTTATTTGAAAATAAATAATAATAATAATAATAACAACAACAACAACAACAACATAGATATAAATATAAAAAAAAAAAAAATTCCAACCTAAATTTCTACTAGAATAATTATTTAATGACGGGTTAAGTTGGGCAAATTGGCTATAACCTATTGTGGCCCAACCCATCTTAGCCCATCTATATTTTGGGTGGGTTGGGCAATAACCCATTTGATGCTTTAGCCCATTTTGACTCGTTCAAATTCGACCCAACCCGTCCATTTGTCACCCTTACTCGATACTATTATAACTTATATCTCACACCAAACGACCCCTAAGTAATCTCAATTCGAACCATACTTATATTCGATTGAGTTGATCTTTTCAGCTTTTAATCTATGTGAAAGAAAAGGAGTTTTTTTTCTTTCTATTTTTTAATCAAATTAAAGAATGTTCAAATGACCAATTTACCAAGATGTGGAAATGATCTTTCAAACGGTGTTTAATTTGTGTATTCTGATAATTAGATATTTTTATGTTGACAATGCATTCAAACTTATTAATAAAGGAATTATATGAAATTATCTTGGAATTGTTCAAACAGTATGAACAGTTTTTTATACTAATAGTCTATAGAAATTAGGAGTATGCATCCATCGAATTAGGAGTATGCATCCATCGGTTCAATTCGATTTTATGTATTATTAATTTGATTTATTAATTTTTATATTTTAAATATACTAAATCAAAAGTCAATCCAATAAGATATTTTTTAGCGATTTTTTATTTATCGATTTTTATTCCTTAACGATTCGATTTTCAATATGCATAAAATAAATATAGTAGCAACTAACAAGAAAAGAAATGAAATATTAGTTGCAGTCAAAATCCTACATGATGGATTTCAATTTACACTAGTTTAGCTGTACGTGCCTCGCACGTGTAACTTTTGAATATTTAAAATTAAACGATTTTATCTATCACGAAGGTTTTTAATGAAGTACAAAAAGTTTAAAACAGACATTTTATCGTAAGCACATATATATATGAGAAAAATAATTACGTTGTTAGATTCGAACATACGAAAATATCAAACCTACAAATCAAAATTCACAAACAAAACAGATGTAATAATGCATGGTGTGTTAAACTTAAAATAACTCTCTAAGCTAAAGAAAAAATAATAAGCTACAACAACCAATAGAAAAGGAAAAACAACTCAAAAAAGAGAGAGAATAACATACTAACCTAGCGGATGACAATTACAATTGTTGAAAAAAATATAAAATACAAGCATGGGACGGAATAATATATATTAATATAAAAATATGTTAAAAATTAAATCTAGTCCTAATTTAAGAAAAAAAAAATTAACATATTTTAAAGTCCTAATCCATTACCATATTTTAAAATCCTAACTCATATATTCTAGGATTCAAAATTATATATATAATTAAATAATACTTGGAGAAAAAAAAATGAAAAAACGATTTTATCTATTGTAAAGTGTTTTAATGAAGCGCAAAAAGTTCAAATCAATTTTCTAAGAATCTTCCACTTTTAATATATTATAGATATAGATTATATGACCAAGGGGATTTTGGGTGAGGTCTCTTAGACTTGTGATTTTGTATAATTTATCCTTCATTTGAACTTACTCTTGAAGTTTATAATATTAAATAGAGATTTTATTTAAGCAAAAGTCATACTAAAATTATACACGCACAAAGATACATTATAGTAGTCCCCTCTCTTTTTTAACTTTCTTCCATACCTGAGTAGTTTTTTTTTTTACACCCATCCTATCACAAGGATCAATAGTTTTCCAACTTACGCTCTATTGTGACTCGAACCTTCAATCTACCGGTCGATTTGTAGAGGTGCTCAACCACTTAAGCAACCGACACAGAGTAAATCAATTTGCTGAAGAAGCTGCAGTTTCAAAGGACTGTTTCCTTACAAGAAGGCAGGTGAGTTTAGAGGGCTGAGCATGTGTATTATCAACTGTACACAACACGAAATCCGGTCGATGTAATGATAAAGCCAATCTTTCTTTACCTGCATCCAAAGCAGAAGAAGCATCTAACAGAACATGCCATGAATTTCGATGAGCTTCCGAGATCCAATGCATTGAGTAGCGTGTTTCTTGCACGTAAGCAGGATAGGCAAATAGCCCTTTCGGACTATGCTTTGATTTCCTCCGGAAATATTGGCTAAGTTGCGATCCTTTGATCCTCAAATCAAGCCAAGTTTCTGGTGCTGCGATTATTTTTGAATCTTTGAAAGTAACAAATTCCCTTATGCAATCATACTGTTCGCCGAGAATTGTCATGTAGTAATTACCCCTGAAGAAAGGGTAACATTCTCCGATCATCATCATGGCTTCTTTCAATGTAAGTGCAAATACAACTAAATAATCCTCTTCACTTAGCCCACATTGTTGCAAAGCTCGATTTCGGACTTGAATTTCTGGTATAGAAATGAAATTCCCTTGGAATGAAGTTTTCTTGGTGAGGATATCGAGCAATCTTGATGGCTCCAATTGGATTTTTCCCAACTCTGAATTACTAATGCCAAATGAAGGCAAAGAGGCGGCATCTCTCCTCGGGGATTTTCCCTTCTCATTAGCCGAGGATTCCGAGGATTCATCATTGATGCAAAGTGCATCGAGATCAATTTTGTCTCCTCCTTCCACAAGTCCATTGCAATATTCGGGGTACTTGGCCAAAACATATTGTTGAACATACTGCATTTCACTTGGTGTTATTGGCCCCGACCATCTTAAATCAAGCCCGTGGAGAGTTGATATGGCTTCTGCCACCAAATGTGCTGGAATTACAGTATTTGCCTTCTGTTCTTTTATCAACAAAATCTTAATCAGATGAAAGTCTTCAATCTCATGACATGAAATAACTAGTGTGTGCTGTAGTATGACAAAAAACGACTTTCAGAAAATAAATCATTTCCTTTCACAATTATCTCTAACTCTCAATTTGATATCCCTACTTTAGATGACACAAACATTGTATCAATCTTTCAGGCTCAAAGATTTCAAACACCGTCAAGTTTGTCAATTTTATTGTAAATCTTTAACATATATATTTTCAAAAAGTATTTTCCACTGTTCCAAGAAAATGCTTTTACACCAAGAAAATGCTTTTACATAAAATAAGTCATTCCAACCACAACCTAAATATAAAATAAGAGAAGAAAGACGACCGACCAAAGGAACAACAAGTTTAAGCATTCAATTAGGCATTGGTATTTTTGAATCATCAACCACATGAACCAAATTAAGTAATCATAAAAAGAATATACAATAACAACAACCAACCCAGTGAATTCCCACATAGTGGGGTCTGGGGGTAAAATGTACGCAGTCCATACCACTACCTCCGGAAAAGTACCCCCAGCTCAAGACAAAGAATAATAATCAAAGTCATAATAACGCATGAAACAAGAAGAAATAGCAGAAATAAGACACCCACAAAGTAATACCCTACACTGACGAACCAAGGCACCCACCACCCCCATACCCTCCTACTATCAGCTCCAACCTTTGAGCATAGCCATAAGAATATAGTCGGAGAGAAATTGAACTTGCCTTAACCACCATGCTGTTTGGTCTGCTGTTAATTGGTGATTTTGGTACAGGGAGTTGCAAGGAATATTCTTCTACTTCATCATCCTAATCATGAAAATGGGAAAAGAGAAAAAAGAGAATGAATCCATGAAATTGAAACATTAAATTAGTACAAAACCTTCATGATTACTCAAAAGAGATATAGTCATACCTTGGAATCTTTGTTTAGGCTTAATTGTTCTTCGGCATCTTTTCCCATGTTGTGATGTTTCTGCCCTTTGATTAAAAGGGAAATTTTGAGAAAAATAATGGTGCAAAAGAAGCAAATTGATTTGCACAGGCCATGTTTGCTTGTGATATGATATGATATGGTTACTACGAGAATCATATTTGTCTTCATTGTTTCTTAAAAGATATAGTATTGTATGATTTAATTTCATGGTTTGATAATCATGAAAATCTCACTTTATGTAACCACCGATTTGGTGATATCCCATGATTTGTTTATTTTTTTTCAATTATGCCCTTATTTAATATTATATAATTCTATTTTATCTTTTAACTTATATTATTTAATTCCACCTCCTACCCCTTCCTCCACCCCATGAGCCACCCCTCTCCTCCCCCTCCCCCACCACCCACCCCACCCGTCCAAAAAAAAAATTTAAAACTTTTTTCTTATCCCACCCCTTACCCTGACCCCACCCTCACTCCTTACACCAAACCCCCACCCCCTACCCCTACCCCCTCCACCAACTTACCAGCTCCTCTCCGAAATTAATTTTTTACTTTTTAAAAAGTTTTGGTGAATTTAGTTAAACATTTCAAGTCACTAATTCACTTCTCATTGACCACACTAAACTAAATTCAAAACACAAGTTCACATTTCAAGTACCTACACTTGAACAATTTGAAGTCAATAATTCACTTTCAAGTAACCACACTATACTAAATTCAAAACACAAGTACACATTTCAAGTACCTACACTTAAAACATTTTTAAGTCACTAATTCACTTCACAAGTGACCAAACTTAACTAAATTCAAAACACAAGTTCAAGTTCACATTTCAAGTACCTACACTTGAACATTTTCAAGTCACCAATTCACTTCTCAAGTGACCACACTTTACTAAATTCAAAACACAAATTCACCTTTCAAGTAACCACACTTAAACATTTTGAAGTCACTAATTCACTTTTCAAGTGACCACACTTTACTAAATTGAAAACACAAATTCACCTTTCAAGTACCTACACTTCAACATTTTCAAGTCATTATTTCACTTCACAAGTGACCACACTTAACTAAATTCAAAACACAAGTTCACATTTCAAGTACCTATACTTGAACATTTTGAAGTCAATAATTAACTTCTCAAGTGACCACACCTTACTAAATTCAAAACACAAATTCAGAATTCAAGTACCTACACCTAAACATTTCAAATCACTAATTCACTTCACAAGTGACCAAACTTAACTAAATTCAAAACACAAGTTCACATTTCAAGTACATACACAAAAACATTTCAAGTCACTAATTCACTTCTCAAGTGACCACACTTTACTAAATTCAAAACAAAAGTTCACCTTTCAAGTACTTACACTTAAACATTTTCAATTCACTAATTCACTTCACAAGTGACCAAACTTAACTAAATTCAAAACACAAGTTCACATTTCACGTACCTACACTTAAACATTCCAAGTCACTAATTCACTTCTCAAATGACCACACTTAACTAAATTCAAAACACAAGTTCACATTTCAAGTACCTAAATTCAAAACACAAGTCACTAATTCATAATTCAAGTAACTACACCTAAACATTTCAAGTCACTAATTCACTTCACAAGTGACCAAACTTAACTAAATTCAAAACACAAGTTCACATTTCAAGTATCTACACTTAAACACTTTCAAGTCACTAATTCACTTCACAAGTGACCAAACTTAACTAAGTTCAAAATACAAATTCACCTTTCAAGTACCTACACTTGAACATTTTAAAGTCACTAATTCACTTCTTAAGTGACCACACTTTACTAAATTCAAAACACAAGTTCACCTTTCAAATAATTACACTTAAACTTTTTGAAGTCACTAATTCACTTCTCAAGTGACCACACTTTTCTAAATTCAAAACACAAGTTCACATTTCAAGTACCTACACTTAACACTTTACTAAATTCAAAATACAAGTTCATATTTCAAGTACCTATACTTAAACATTTTGAAGTCATTAATTCACTTCTCAAGTGACCACACTTTACTAAATTCAAAACAAAAGTTCACAGTTCAAGTACCTAAATTCAAAACACAAGTCACTAATTCATAATTCAAGTAACTACACCTAAACATTTCAAGTCACTAATTCACTTCACAAGTGACCAAACTTAACTAAATTCAAAACACAAATTCACATTTCAAGTATCTACACTTAAACATTTTGAAGTCAATAATTCACTTCTCAAGTAACCACACTTTATTAAATTCAAAACACAAGTTCACCTTTCAAGTGAATACACTTAAACATTTTCAAGTCACTAAGTCACTACACTAAATCATTTTCAAGTAACTAATTCAGTTATAGTATGTTTATTAAAGCAAATAAGTAGCAATGTCGCATGTCCCTCTCACACCATATAATCATCACAAAAACTATGGCTTTCAAAGCCTTATACAGCAAACAATCCCACCTTAACACTACATTTAAAGACTTCGTTATAAGAAAATAGAGAGAAATAAACTTACCTTTCCTTGACCTAAGTTGAAGAGAAAGAGACAAGCGGACGCTGAAAAATAACAAAGCAATCCTTTTTTCGAATTCAGGTTCTGCCAAAAAGCAACATCAAATTCCAAGAAACCCATTAGGCAACTAGAAGAAAAAAATCTTGACCATTAGGTAAAACAAGAAAAATCTTGACCATTAGCTACAATCAGAACAGTACATGATTATTAAATGCCCAACAAAAGAAAGCAAGCTCTCACTCTAAAATTATGGGGAAAAAAAAAAAGAAGAATGGAATGTTCTACATTTACATTTACTAGCAAGAACAAGGAAAGTAGATATATCCACACAAAGGAATGTTCGACAATCTTGTTTCCATAAATTTCCACGAAAGTAATTTGGTTAAGATTAGGAAAAATTATGAGGACTTTTCTAGCATATATAAGCGACCTTAATTATATTACAATTCTGGCAGTCCTTTTTTCTCTTTATATACGGAGGTTAACTGTTAACATCTCGAGCTGTTCAAGGTTTCCATCTGCATAGCTTCACTTCAACATTTATTTGGTTCGCTTGTTTCTTGAATACAGTTTCAATTTTTGATAGTTTGCTTATATTCTTTGAGCTTAATTTAATTTGCATCTTTCTAGGCTCGTGTACATGAATAAAAGCCTGAGATATATGTTTTATCTGAGCATGCTATTATTGTGCTTGCAGCTAAAGTTCCTACAACCTAACCTAAGTTGCGCAGACTCTTCACTTTCGATGCTGCACCCGTGTCAGATTCTCCAAAAATATACTAGCTTTGACGAATCCGACACACACCCGTTGACATTATTGAAGAGTCCGACCAACATAGCCTACAACAGAATCGGATATATGCAACATAATATCAGAAGCTGATCAGAATCTAGACTCTCAGAGTAGTTTGCAGTCACCTGGACGATCTGGAGTACTTTTTTTTTAGATAAAACAGGAAAGAATGATGACAATTGGAAGTTGATTCTTCAAAAGTGTCCTCTTTCTGTATATAATAACTATGCTCTACTATCCAAAACCAGCTTGAAGATGCCCCCGTTCAATCTGTTTTCAAGCAAAATGGACTGAAAAAAAAAAAAAGCAATTTGCTAAGAAGGCTTCTCCTGTTTACCATAATTGTAGGATTTATGCAAATGACGGAAGATTATTACTATGTAATTGTGATGGCACAAAACTTGAATGGTTAGTGAAATATTAGTTTTTCTCTAGTTTTCGTCTTCAATGATTGATACTTAGTCAATATGGGCTCTGAAACCTTGTTGCAGATATGTCAACCGGACTTTCATGCAGATGGTCAATTTTATGTTTCCAAAAGTAAAGAGAATGAACAGTCGGTACCTGGCAAACAACGCAAGTTATGGAAGAGTTGCTGCTTTGGCACCGCAAGAAGAAAGAGCGGCGGAAGCTCGACAGAATATCGGCGGCGGAAGCTCGGCAGAAGAAGCTCGACAGAATATCGGCCGCGGAAGCTCGACAGAAGATCGGCGGCGTAAGCTCAACAGAAGATCGGCGGAGTAATATCGACAGAATATAGGCGGCGGAAAGTGGAAGCTCGGCAACGGAAGTTGGGTCGGCGAAAGCTCGGCGGCGGCGGCGATGAGTTGCTGCTTTGTCGATGGTTGTTAGGGATCCCTAATTAGGAAGGAAAAAATTAAAGAGGTAAACAAAATGGGTTGGGTCGGGTCGGGTCAAGGTTTGAATTGGGTCAAATATTATAAAATTTTTGGAAAAAATCGATCACGAGTACAACAACAATAACATACCGGTGTATTCACACCTAGTGGAGTCTAGGTTAGAGTGTACGCAATCCATATCACTACCTCAGGTGAAGTAGAAAGGTTGTTTCTGATAGACCCTCGGCTTAAAACTAATAATAATATAACAAACACAAAATATAAATGTATATAAACTAACAACGCCAGCCACAAGATATAACAAACATGAATAGTCGATTTATTTTTAAAAAAAAATAATTATCCAAAAAAATGACCATTTTTGACCGATTTTTGTTAAAAAAATAAAAATTTAATAAATCATAGTATAATTTTTATAATAACATTCAAATGATTTAATGTATTGTGCATATAAATCGAATAATTAGCTATTTTATCACATTAACACGAATAGTATATTTCTTAAACCGTACAATAATATCACTGCATTTCTTAAATTAGGATAATTCTTTAGTTAATAATCTTTTAAATACGATATTATATACCATGTAATACAGCGTATTAGTCAGATGAATTATCCATTAATTAATTAGCTTACGTTATTGCAACTTCAACAGTATATACCCCTTGTCTACATTGACACAAATAGTATATTTTCTCAATACTATGATATCAACATATTATTCAAAATATTTTAATATATAGATTCAATTATTTAACTTTTCATTACTGCATATGTCATTACACAAGATATACGTATACATACATATATTCGATTGGCTATCAGCTTCCAAATACTTACTATATATATCACATACACGATTTTATTACCTCATAATAATATACAACGTATTTCACATATACTCAGATGAATTATCGGTTAGCTTATCTTATGTCACTACATAATATATACACACATTACATACGTTACCTTGTAAAAACGTATTATATACATCACATACGTACACGAATATATTACCTTGTAATATAATACAACATATTTCAATACATACTTTTTCGTTTCCCTCTCCCATCCCCAAAAGAAATTCGCAATGAAGCTCTTAATTTGCTTAAGAATAGTAGAAGTAGAAAAAAAAAACACCGAAAGAAAATGAATTGGGAGAGATTGAAGAACCGATTTCACCAAAGTAACTCTACCTCCGTAACTCAACATCTTCATTTGCCATCCTTGATTTTTGCAATCACTTTAACCACCATTCCGGTGAAATATATAATTCTTTTACCCCCAATATATAAAGCACATCCCAAACCGGAATGGCGTTCAGGGTTTAGAGTTCAGGAAACAAAGAGCATAGCAATCTACAGATATACACCAACATGAACATGGGTTGTGATGCAGTGAACCTGGATTTGGAGAAAACTCTATTGAGAGCGCTGCCACCTTAATGGGCCCTTGAACGCGCGATCCAAATTAGTCGGAACTCCAATGCGAACACCGGATGAA
Source organism: Capsicum annuum (assembly GCF_002878395.1). NCBI lineage: Eukaryota > Viridiplantae > Streptophyta > Magnoliopsida > Solanales > Solanaceae > Capsicum > Capsicum annuum. Next base: position 3,024,289 of record NC_061117.1, read on the forward strand.
AAAAACAAAAATAAAATTAAAAAAATCTAAAGATACACAAAAACATGATGGTACAAACAGAAGGAAACTTAAGTCTGAATGGTATATAAATCAAAAATGGTAGTGTATAAAGGCTTAAACAGTTGCAGTATGAACCCAACAGATTTGACAAAAACTTTTTATCATCTAGTCAAAAAGAAAGAGAAGAGATAATAAATAAATAACTAATGTAATACAAAATGAGGGCCTTTTTGCCTAGAGCAAATATGGAGTACAATTAACCATCCTCAAAAGGCAAAATCTTTCCTTTAACACACTACTTATACCTTAGAAAAAAATACAACTCGCGTAAAAATCAACCTGTGATTCAGTTGTTGCGCTTTCTCTGTTGGGCGTGAACACGCAAGGCTGAAAAGTGAGTTTTCAGTACATTCAATCTACTGAGGTAACAGAAAATCGCTCTTCACGAAGAGTTGAGCTTTTTATTGGAAAAGAATTTGGCATGCCTCAACGTCGGGTGCTTGCGAATCCAATACTGCTAGGCCTGTAGGACTAGAGCTAATAGCTCCCATTGTAGCCGTGAATATGTCTTTCTGGTATAGATCATCAGTTACCTTCTTCAGGATCTCATTGACCACCTTGAAGTCGAAAGCTCCAGCCAAAACTAGTCGAGCAACTATGTCACCGAAATTTACTGGTGCTTTTGGTAGATCCATGGCAAGGTCATCCAGCAGAGAGGCAAAGTTCAAGAAACCAGTGACCAAGTCCCCGGTGGTGAAAACTTTCTTCACAAACAAGTGTTCGAGAAACTGTGCAACTGGTTCAACGCGTGGTGGGCTTTTGTCCAGACCAATTGATATTGCTTCTTTGACAACCTCAGGATGGTAGGCTGGGGATTTGAGTTCCTCAACACATTGCAAAGCTTCTGCCAGAATCCGAACGCTGAAATATTCCTCCAGAAGAGATATTGTCTCTCTCTTTAGTTCAGGTGTCGAACGAGCAGCAGGAGCCTGTGGTTTTTCAGCAGATGGAGAAACAACGGTTGCTGGAGGAGGTCTAACTGGTCCGTGAACCTGTGATGCAGGCTCCATGCCAAAACCATAGCTCAATGGGCGAGCAGGAGGAGCACCACTACCTTGCAAGAGGGCACTAGGCCTGCCACCCACGAAGCCACCACTACCCTGAGGCAGAAGTCTTGGGTTCAATGAGGGCGACTTGCCAACCAATGGTGCCTGACCTCGTCCACCAGGCTGCACGAGTGATCCATTACCTCTAGGCATCGACCGGGATCTAGGAACTTCCCAGTCGTCGTTATCCATCCCAGGCGCACCAGGCATCTTCCTAGCTCCTGGCATTCCGGGCATCATACCACCAGTGCCTGGCCGATTGATAGGGAAGCCACCAGGACTCAAATTTCCTTGAGCAGGAGGACCACGAGAATTTCTCATGCTTGCAGTGGCACCAGGGCGCAACCCCAAGGTCTTTTCCGCTTCAGAGTGAATCTCCGTGATGGTTTTTGCTTTCACCTGTACAAAAAGGAAAGAATATTACCATCATACAAGAGAATTCTAGGGCACGAACAAACAACAGTTGCATTATAGAATGATGTGTCACCTCTTCTCGCCTAGGGACCCAGTTATTGGAACGTAAATCCAGCACATCACGAACCATAAACCTTAGCCGTGGAACCAACTGAGGGTTTGTTGATAGTTCCTTCAACCGGTTAAAGTACACATCGTTGATGCGCCTTGATTTTTGGTTCTCATTGAGCTGCTTTCCAATGGTATTGAAGAACTGACAAATGGCTTCCACATTCTCTTCTTCCGGACAACTTTTGGGATCTTGTCCTAATAGTTCCTGTTAACAAAACCAGCAAAGACAATCGTTGGAACCGTTTTAATGCATTAAAGACCGCAAAGACAATCATTGAAACCAGCAAAGACCTGAGCAAAAGCAAACAATTACCAACCTGAACAATGTGGTGAACAATCTTTTCAGGAACCATCTTTTGCTTCAAAAGCTCTCCAATAAGCTTAATATTGCCAAGAGTGCGCAACTTGATCAACCTTTCTTTGTCCTTGCGTTCTGACTCCTGTTCAGGAGCTGTCATTTGCCTCGCCTCTTGTCGCAGTTTGTCGGCACCTTCAAATGCCTCCTGACAGTTATTCAATAGAACACGCTTGAACGTAATCTCTTTGCCACCAGGTTCATCAGAAGGAAAGGGGGGCAGCTTTTCATTGAGATCAGAACACAGTTGGGCATACATTGGACAAAATGTTGGTTCCAATACAGCCTTGTCAAATATCAAGGAAATAACACCCTGAAAGTGAAGATAAGACGCATTAAATTTCCAAGGCAACCAAGGAAAAATCTGAGGTAAACAAAAGCACAATAAAAAAAGAGGTATGACATACCTTTAGGATGTCAGCGCTTGTAATCCCTGAATCTATCAGTTGACCTTTGAGGAGATCAAACTTCTCGGGAGTCAGCTTGTTGAGTATACTGTAATCAATAATAGTTAGGATCAATTAGTTAGATAAAAATCCATGCGTTCAACAAATGCCACATGCCGTAGCCTCATGTTCAAGTGACGACATATCAAATGGACGTATTGTATTGTGTTCTAAATGGTTGAAACATGCAATAAAGCAGCGAACCAGGGAGATCAAGAGATGGAAAGGGAGACAAAGAGAGAAAAATGAAAGATTATTAAGCATATATATACTTCATTAAATGCATAAATCATAATTATCATCATATATAGAAAAAATTACCCCTTTACAGTCTTCAAGACACGATCTTTGTCGGATAAATTGCCTCTCCTAACTGACCATGGAAGCTCAGCTTTGATTAGCGTGGGAGCAGGTCCTCCCTGATTACAAATAAAAACAAAGATTTGATAAAGAACTAAAGCTATCACTACATATCAGATAAAATTGTTATTTCAAAGTACAAAAATGATGCTCTTGCAATTACTGAGAAAAAATGGAAGGAAATAAATTAAGTGAACAGAAATAGACATCTCCTTAGTTAAAAATTTAAATTAGTTGTCTCTCAAAAATTTATTTATTTATTTTGAACTTGGTAACTTGTTGTCTATCGAATTTATCATCAAATTTGAAAGATTAAATGATATTACTGTATCCCTTACACCTAATTCCATAATAAATAGTAACTGCAAGAAAATTGTATATTGCATTTCAGTCGGGACGTTAGAAATGTAGAAAAAGGTGTTTATCAATTTGCAGTAGCAAAAGGTCAGGTTGTTTCCAAACAGAGGTTCTTATGATAGATACTGGACGTGTTCTGGAAACAATACAAAAGGCGATAGATTAAGATTTACCCCTTGGCTGGGAGATATGTGAGTTCTCGCAAACTGTGAGTTAAGCTGTTCTTGCCGGCCACCAAATTCTCTGTTTTCTCGCTGAGCGTCCCATCTGTCCTCTGCGGGGGAAGAAAATTGTGATGATTTGCTTCGCCAATCACGGGAATCTGGCTCAGAATAACGAGTCTGAGATTGGACCTGCACATCAGAAACATAAATGAGACAACTTGTGGCAACAGCAGCATTTGCACAGCACAAGTAACAAATAAGAAAGATTTATTAAAGGAAACAGAAAAGAGTAGTGTTTTCGCTTTAGATAAATAACTAAAAGTACTGCATTCCCTCTCTATGTTCCCTTTGTGCAGGTGCAGTTGTAGGTGGGGCCCCTGTCATCACAAAAATCACGAAAGGAAAGTAAAACAGTTTAACAGATACTCACATTAGTGTCTGCACGACCTCGACTGCCATCTTCACCAAACAATTCAGATTCAACTTCTTGCTTGATTAGAAGAATATCATCAGAAATGTTAATAACCACCTAGACGGAAACAATCAACCCAATGAAAAACCATAATAAGAAACAAATTAAGGTTACTACCATATATGAAAAAAATGATCATCATTTGTTTTTGGTATGTAGAGAGAGAGAGAGAGAGAGAGAGAGAGAGAGGGGGGGGGGGGGGGGGGAGAGAAACCTGCAAGCGTTACGTGGGGGTGCGGAGGGCAAACAGGAAGAAAAAGGATGGCAAATTCGAACCCCAAATGGCATGCACTACATCGGCCAAAACTTAAAAGATATGACTATTACCTCCCTCAGTTGCAGCAACTGATCTCGAGTATACTTAATACGCTCACAGCCCTCAAAACGTGAGTCTCCAGTCTACAAAGATAAAACAATAGTCAAAGACGCATACACAAAGAGTTCTTAAAATGGAACCTCCACAATGAAAGAAAAGGCTCTATAGTAAATAAGCGTTACAACCATCAAGAACACTTGTGAAGTGCAAGTAAAGACTAAAGAGAAATGATCAGCAAGAAGATACTTTAAAATCCAATAAAAGAAGCTTTTACGACTCCATGAGTCGCACCGGTTTTACAAGAGATAAACAGACAATCAAATGATGACAAAAGCTCATATGAACAGCATAGCTTCTCAGAAATTCTTTTAATAGGTAATAATTTATGCGAATTTCAATGTTAGTAGGGTCTTTATGGGCAACCCAATACTTATTGGTTATCCACCTAAAGCCTACCAATTGTTATCCGTCCATATTTACAGCAGAAACACATCCTTAAGCGAGCTGCCAAGAATTAGGACGTAAAAAGCAAGAATAACGGAAGAAATAATACATTTTGGTTCATGGAGAATTCTATACTATCGACAAGCCCTAATTATGTAACTTAAAAGAGCAATGTAAAATACACATTCTTGAACACAAACTAACCCCAATAAGTAAAAGAACTATTTTTTACATGGAGTATGCATTGAATCTATAAACTATGCTGATTTCTGAAAAAAGACGCAACCTGTCATTCCGAAAAAAGACGCAACCTGTCACACTCTCCCCCAATATAAGGTGACAAAAATCACACGCATTTTAACAGGCAAAACATAACTGAATAGACCATTATCATCAAGAAGCAGATAAAAATTATCAACGTAAAAACATAGAAAAAACACCTCTAAAATGATTAAGGTAAGACCTAAATGTATTGGTATACAGTGCTGAACCAACAGATACCGCCATTATCATAACGAAAAAGAACCCCCACAAATAAAAACAAAACCTTTATTTGTTACGACAAAATTATGCACGTGCTGAACGAACAGATACCGCCACATTATCATAACGAAAAAGAACACCCACAAATAAAAACAAAACCTTTATTTGTTACGACAAAATTATGCACGTGCTGAACGAACAGATACCGCCACATTATCATAACGAAAAAGAACACCCACAAATAAAAACAAAACTTTTATTTGTTACGACAAAACTATGCATGTACTGAACCAACAGATACCGCTACTATCATAACGAAAAAGATTACCCACAAATAAAAACAAAATCTTTATTTGTTACGACAAAACTATGCATGTAAAACTCCAATTTTAACAACTCTACCAACAAACAGACCCCATTAAAAACATGAGGCAAATTTTATATTGTTAAACAATCTAATCTCCACATACCACCCTTATCATCAAGAGTCTGAAAACCCATTAATAAACCACAATTAATACTATTTTTAACAAGAAGGTTGGACACGTGAAACTCAATTTTTAATCATTCTTCCAATACAAGACCCATAAAAGAACAAAAACAATTAATATTGGCAAATACGAATTAACACAAGCTAAACAAACCACTTAGGCATATCAAAAACATACAAGATTAACCCAAAAAAAAAGGCAATAAAACGAGAAACCCATAAAGAAACCAAAAGATACTGAAAAAACCCTACAACAAAGCCATATACCCAATACGACAAAGTTATACATGTAAAGACTCAATCTTTAATCATATCCCCAATACGACAAAGTTATACATGTAAAGACTCAATCTTTAATCATTCTCCCAACAAAAACCACCCTTAAACGTATGACACAACTAATACTGGCAATACGACAACACAAGCTACACAAACCAATAACAGGCTCAAAAACAATCCAAGATTAATCAAAAAAGCAACAAACACCCAATAAAAAGATCCAGCAGTCCCAAAACCGGGGTCCGAATAGAATTTTCTATACATAGACCTTACCACTACCTCGTATAGATAGACACACTATTTCCAAAACCCAACACAAATCTTTAAGACAGCTTGGGCACACCTCGACTAATTCCACGGGATACCTGCCACCTCCCACAGGTTGTAAAAACTCAATCCTTAATCATGCTTCCGATAAACAGACCCATAAAATAACAAAAAAAAAAAAAAAACACAACTAATAGAGTACGCAGACCTTACCCCTACCTCATATAGATAGAGAGGCTATCTCCTCCAAGATTAAGCAACAAAACAACACAAAAAACAAGCCATAAAGAACCTCAAAACACCAAATACAAACAAAATACTCAACCTTTAAGACAAACTTGGACGCACCACGACTAATTCTACGAGACACCTGCCACCTCCCAACACCAACAGGTTGTAGAACTCAATCCTTAATCATCCTTCCAATAAACAGACCCATAAAAGGACAAAACAACACAAAAACCAAGCCATAAAGAACCTCAAAACACCCAATACAAATACCATACAACCCAAAACACAAACAAAATACTCAACCTTTAAGACAGCTTGTGCACGCCTCGACTAATTCCACAACACTTGCCACCTCCCACCACAAACAGGTTGTAAAAACACAACCAATAGTGCACGCGGACCTTACCCCTACCCCATAGAGATAGAGAGGCTATCTCCTCCAAGATTAAGCAACAAAACAACACAAAAAACAAGCCAAAAGAACCCCAAAAACACCTCAAAACACCCAATACAAACCCCCATACTGACCAAAACACAAACAAATTAGTCAATCCTTAGTCATGCTTCCAATAAACAGACCCACAAAAGAACAAAACAACACAAAAACCAAGCCACAAAGAACCTCAAAAACACCTCAAAACACCCAATACACACCCCATACACCCAAAATAAAACAAAACACACAGATCTGAACAAAATGCAAAAAAGATTCAACCTTGATTGATCTTTCAACAGATGAACCACCACCAACCCCATGTGGACGTAGCAATGGCAGATCAGAATTGGTAAAAGAAGCTTCAAACCTAGGTACTCTGCTTCTATTACCACCACCACCACCACCTGGTCTCAAACTCAACACCGTCTGATCAGCAGCCTGCATAATACCACTCAATTTCTCCACCGTCCGATCAATTCGAACAATCAAAGTTTACCCAAATCTCTCAACACCCCAAATCAAGAAACACCAAAACAAAAAACCCCAAACAACAGTTATGGTGTAATAACACAAAATCAAGAAACCCCAAATAGGGATTATATATATATATATATAGCTTTTTTTAGTGAGAGAAAGGGATTTTTTTTTTAGAGAGAGAGAGAGAGAGAGTGTTTCCTCTCTCTAATGGGAGAAGGATTGAAGGGAAGAGAAGGGAGGCCGTTTATTATGAGAAAGAGAAAAGGGCAGGAAAAGGAAACCCTTTTAGGGATAGTTTTGGGATTTTGAATTTTGTTTGGGGGTAGTTTGGGTATTTTGTATTTTGTACTACTAAATTTTGGAAATATTTGGGTGGTATTTTAGGAAATATGTGAATATTCTGACCCTTTTGCCCTTGGGCTGCTTTTGGGCTTACTACAATGACACTATTTTGGCAAGTAAGAGTAGTATTTTGTTTTTAGTAACTACGGCGTTTGTGTCAGCGTGCGTGCACTTCAACTAACCAAGTACGTAAATAAATGTAATACATAAATGGACACTTAAAAAGTGAGATTTTTTTAGAAAGAAAGATGGAGTGTTTCCTCTCTCTACGGGGAGAAAGTCGTTTATAATGAGAATGAGAAAGGAGGGGAGGGAAAACAACGAAGTATGAAATATATGAAACAAGTGATGCAAAGTAAGCAAATTTAGGAGAATCCGATGCGTAGCCGAGTGTAATCGAGAGCTAATCCAGGACGTTAGTAGGTCAAGGTTAACACTAACTGACAAATAATCAAAGACCAAAAGGAATGCTTGGAGAAAACGTAAAATTGTTGTATTGAGTAAGAGTATATGAGAGTAAATTCTTTTACAAGTGAGGCAGAACAACTATTTATAGGTTACATCATTAGGTTGTGGTCAATCATGATTTAATAACAGATTCGTAAAGAACTATGACCTATGTTGATAAGTCGTGTGTGAGATTTTTTAGTGAGCCAACTAACATTCCTTTGATGCTCAACTCCGTTCGGAACCACCCGCGCTCCTAGCAATTTGACACTCATTCTAAAATGAGGAAAAATTAGCAAATACTAATTCTCCTCCAAAAATACAGAAACAAAAGTACAAGTAAACGAAGAACTATTAAATATTGTCTAGCTCCATACAGTAGTCTTTCATATGAAATACGAATAAATTCTGAATGAGATAATATTTCGTAGGAGAAATAATGATAACTGAAGATTAGTTGATTTTTAAGACAATTTATACCATATCAAGGATACATTACAGAAAGAGATACAGAAACTAATATATAATCTTAAAAATATTATTAATAATTGAAAAAAAAAAAAAAAAGAAAGGTCCCTAGCAAGCATTTGTAAATATAAGCTCCATTAAAAAAAGAATCTTTTTCGTTTACAAATTAAAAAAAAAAAATTGTCTTTCTTCAATCAATTGAGAAATCAATTAATTGCTCTAAAAAGGGATGGCACGGAAAATTAAGTAGCCGTTTGGCCATGAAAATAAAAAATTTTGGAGTTGAAGTTGGAGTTAGAGTTGTGTTTGACATGTCTTTTTTGAAAAAAAAAATTGACTTTTGAAAAAGCTTTTTTAAATATGATTTTATGCCCTAACTTTTATAAACTATCAAAATAATTCAACTAAAATTTACCTACTAATGAAAAAAAAAACACAATTAGTCACTATTATAAAAATAATCACATATATATGGTCATATTTAATGAATTTCAATTATGACATATATACTATTTACATTAATAGTCGTTTTCTCATATTTGAAAATTTTAAATATGGATATTATATTAACAGATCCTGCTTCCTATTTTTTAGGTAACAAATATTATCTTTCAAACAAATTTATCTTTTTAGGATTTTATTTAATTTATTTCCTTCATTTTCCGTTCCTAAAAAATAAGAAATGATGAGTTGTTATTAAATTTTAGGATGCCGCTAATTTATTTCCTTAATTTTCTTATACATGAAAGATTTTACTGTATGTGAATAAATTATTTCTATGTTAAACATGCTTTGCATATTTATGGTATATTATATCATATACCATAAATATATAAATATGCTTAGTATGTTTCTTTATACTTTGTATATATACATGGTATAAACTTCATATATAACATACTTTGTATATTTATATTATAAATATGCTTAGTATATTTCTTAATACTTTGTATATTTATATATGTGTATATGGGATATACATGGTATAAACTTTATATATAACATACTTGGTATGTTTCTATTATAAATATAATACGTTATATATTTATGGGTATAAATATAATACTTTATATATTTATGGTATAAATATAAATTAACAGTAAAATAATATCTTAAATAAGGAAGAAAATTAAATAAGGGATAAAAATAATGATGAGAGAGAAAAAGAGATATATATTAGTTAGGATAACATTAAGTTTGAAATTATAATTATCTTATTCTTTAAAACTGCTATATACGTAATATTAAAAAAGTAATGTTATAAGGAGAGTTTTATGTAAAAATTTAAAAGATTGGGATTATATGTAATATAATAAAAGTTGGAATTGGAGTTGGAAAATTGTGAAAATAACAAAAATCTGTTTTCCCTTTTCAGAAAAAAATTTCAGAATTATTTTCCGAATTTTTATGGCCAAACACCACAATTTTCAAGTCCGAAATTTTTTTTCAGAAAAAAAAGAAATTTTCATGGCCAAACGGGCCCTAAAAATAAAGAAAAATTAGCAACTAGTAGTTCTGCTTCAAAGAACAACAGAAATAGAAAAAGATTATTATTAGATTTTGATTGTATGAACAATCACAATTATAATTATTTAATTGCATAGTTATGATGTAAATTAGCGGTACATGCGTTGCACGAGTATATGATGAAAAAATTTTATATCTAAAAAATAAGTTAACTTAATATCAAGAGTTTTACCCATATCATGAGGTGAAGCGTAAGCACCAAAACACGGAGCGTAAGTCTCATGGATCTCACCGGGCATAAGTCCTACAATTTTTCAATTTATAATAATAAAATAAGGTTAAAAATAGAAATTTCATATAAATAAAAAATATAAAAAAGTTATTAATAAATGAGATATAATACATGAGATACACCTCAACAATGATGTTATAATTGTAAAGTTATGTCTAAAAATAAAACAATATAGCAAGAACAAGAACATTTGAAATAAAAGATTGAAATTTGAATGAGCGTTTTTTAGAAAGAAAAAGGGAGTGTTTCCTCTCTCTACTGGGGGAAGGATCGAAGGGAAGAGAGGGAAAGTCGTTTATTATGAGAAGGGAAAGGGAAGGGAAGGAAAACAGCTAAGTAAGAAATATATGAAACACGTGACATAAAGTAAGCAAATCTAGGAGAGACCGATGCATAGCCGAGTGTGATCGAGAACTAATCCAGGTTGTCCAGGACGTTAGCAGAGCAAGGTTAACACCGACTAACAAATAATCAAGACAACAGAAAAATACTTGGAGAAAAAGTAAAATTATTGTACCGAGTAAGAGTATGAGAGAGCAAATTCTTTTACAAGTGAATAGGTCACAACATAATTAAGTTGTGGCCAATCATGATTTGACAGCAGATTCGTAAAGAACCATGACCGATGTTGATAAGCCGCATGTAAGATTTTTTAATGAGCCAACTAACATTTCTTTGATGCTCAACCCCGTTTGAAATCGCCCCCGCTCCTAGCAATTTGACACTCATTCTTATGCTTGTCATTTGTGCCCTTGCTTTCGTTATTATTAGCTTGTGAGTGGCCTCTCATGACCTCCACACTCATTGTTGATTCATCTAATTGTGCCACGTTCGACTTTAAACTTTCTAATGTGAAAAGAATGTCAAAAAAGCTAAAGAAGAAAGAAAAAAATCTCAAATACAAATTCACATTTACGTACATTAAAAAAAAAAAACTCAAATGTTATAAGAAGAAGAATTAGAAATTATCTAGTCCCACGAACATGAACAAACACAATTATTTAATTGCATAGTTATGATGTAAACTAATGACACGCGCATTGCACGAATATATGATGATAAAATTATATATATATCGGAACCTACACCACTACATTGCGCTCGAACAGTTGAGTGGTCGTCTGCCAACAACTTCCGTGCACAGATATAGATTCATTCCTCGTACCTGATTCAGCCTCACAACCCTTCGCGGGTTGGTAAGAAGTCAGTCTTGTTTGGTAAGCTACCTTCACGGTAAAGGATCATCTGTCCTATGAAAACTCATAGCCTAGCTCGATAGTGGTTTAAGGCAAGAAAGTATGATCCGTCACGTGTGCCAAGGAGATGTCGATTCACATTGAATTCTCTTCTCTTGTTCTAATATGAATTGACTCTGCTTCGGTCACTTTCTTCGTAGGATATATATATATATACAATAATATCAATGAAACCTTAAGAGACGCAAATTATATTTCAAGTCTTTCATCAAATCCTGAATGAGATAATATTTCGTAGGAGGGATACATGATAACCAGAGATTAGTTGATTTTTAAGACAATTTATTTAAAAATATTATCAATAATTTTTTATTTTTTTTTAAAAAGGTACCCTAGCAAGCATTTTAAAATGTAGGCTCCAAAAAAAAGTCTTTTCCTTTGCAAATTAAAAAAACTGATTCTCAACCACAGTTGAATGAGGTTTTCTCCTTTACCGATTCCTATTTTTTCGTCTTTCTTATGAAAACTTACTCTTGAAAGCAGGGGCGGCTCTACCTTGTACAAAAATAGGCGGCCGTCTTAGGCCTCCAAATTTGAGTGGCCTCGTTTTTTATAATAATATATATAAATTTTTTTTAAAAAACTAAATATTATTTATAGAAAAATAATTTTTTTATATAAACAGAAAGAATTATTTGAAGAAGTTCATATATTTAGAATACTATGTCTCATGAAATATTAAATGCATTGATTATATTATTACTTAAAAAAGAATAATTAGAAAAAATCGATTATATAATTTTGAAAATAGAGTTCATTAAAAGAAATTTATTTTTTCTTAAAATTTTAAAATCTCCGTTTAATTTTCGCCTTACACCACGAATATGCTTGAGCCACCCTGCTTGAAAGTGTTGCATTTTGCTATTCTCCCCAATCGAGGTGATAGACCACCCTATGGCTGATGTGATTACCAGTTAATCGGCAAAAAGTTTGGGTTGAATGCGACTCTACCAAAGCCAATCTCCTCTGAAATTAAATAAGATAAAACAACTTTGCATAGTATCGGTAACAATTAACGTATTCTTTTCTTTTTTGAGAGAGATGGAAACTTTTACTTAAGAATAGAGAGTGACCGAGCAGTATAGTAGTCTGCTAGACAAACTTGGGGTAACAATCTCGGAAGCAAAATCAATAATATCCGAGAACAGAATCATCGAGTTTGCTAAGAGATTTTGGACTAAGAATATGCAATTTCTCTTATGGCATTAACTACTTGTCGAACGACTGTGGGTTTCTGCCAATTGTCAGCAAGATATTCGATTTCTATATCGATACTTCAAAGGCAGGGAGGGTAGAATTCAGAGTCCGGTCGCACTTACATTCTACTCAATTTTAAGTGTTGGAAACGATCGAAAGTTGCTGCTCTGAATATTGGATTGGAAGTAAGGCTTCGCTTTTTTTTTTTTCACTTTTTGAGTTTGGTTTGGAAGAGCGTGGGCAAGTTCGGGATTCACTATCGCTTTCCGCTCGGAGTGGCTCAACCTCCCTGTCACTTAAGGGGCGAAGTGACCGAAGCGAGTTGAAAGGACAAAGAGTCACCTTTGAAGGTTATTATGTGTTCAGTTAATACTTATCGATTGAGAAATCAATTAATTGCTCAAAAAAAAGATGGCACAAAAAATTAAGAATAAAGAAAAATTAGCAACTATTTAATTGCATAGATTTTGATTATATGAACAATCATAATCACAATTATTTAATTGCATAGATAAGATGCAACCTAGTGGCACGTGCGTTGCACGACATATGATGAAAATATTTGTATCTAAAAAGTAAATTAACTTAATATCAGTGTTTTAAAAGGCAAGAGGCGAGGCGTTTTATCCATCATGAGGCAAG
>NC_061117.1:3037707-3085040 GCF_002878395.1 Capsicum annuum
CTTTATGTGGATTTCCTATATGATAAGTTCAAGAAACTTAATTGCTGCTATTTACTTATCGTTTTGAATTATTTTCTTAGAAGTAGTTATCATATTGTTTTGAATTATTTTCTTAGAAGTAGTTATCATAATCAATGTTTTGAATTTTCAACAGTAGTTTGACAATAATTAAAAAGGCAAAAATGAAAAGTAATAGTAGTCTTTCTTTTCTTAATAAGTGTGCATTACCTCAACAATTCACTTATTATGGAGTGGAAGGAGTTTTAAGGATAGTATGAAAAAACAATAATAAAATTTGCTAAGATGGACAAGTAAAATGAAACAGCGGGACTAATTTTCCAAAGGTAGTAATGTGATCAGAAACTTCAGTAATTGAGTCATAAATTAGTATATAGGATCATGTAAGGGATCAAAGGAGGAGCCAGGATTTCAGACGAAGGTTTCAACATCTACAATACACATATATATATATAATAGTATAATTTTCCGTCGAAGAGGGTTCGGACGAACTCCTATTACTAAGCCGGCTCCGCCTCTGTAAGGGATGAAGTTAGTAGGAAGTGTTTTTCTTTTCTATATAGTAACTTCCTGTATGAAAAATGTGCCTTGACTATCCTTTTATCATTGTAGACTGGAGACTCGTGCTTTGAGGGCCGTGAAGGTGTTATGTATACTCGAGATCAGCTGCTGCAATTGAGGGAGGTAGGTACTTCAGTATCATGAAATTTTCCGTTGATATTGTTATCTGGCTTTTGATTTTGCTTGATGTTTAGTTAGTTTCTACTTACTGACAGTGTAAAAAGGATTGTTTATGTGAGTACGTACCAATAGTTCTTACAATGTTATACTGGAAGAGTATAACAAGAATCTTCTTTTGTCGTTGTAATACTCTCTAATGTAGTCAGACTCTCTACCTCTCCGAGGTAGGGGTAAGGTTTGCATACACTCTACTCTCCTATGACCCCACCTATGGGTATTAATCTGTTTTTCATTTGGTTGTTGGTCTCGATCAGGTTGTTAACATTTCTGATGATATCCTTATAATCTAGCAAGAAGTTGAATCTGAACTGTTTGTTGGAGGGCGAGGTCGTGCCGATGCCAATGTGAGTATCTGTTAAAGAAGGTTATTTTTCCCGCTCATTAAATCGTGTACACACACATGGAAAAAGATAGGAAATTCTGTTCATCTACATTTTCCCATTTAGAAAAATTGTTTCATATTTAATCTGTCACCTTCTTGCAGTATGCGCTTTTTGTGTTGCCAGAAGTTGTCTCATGCATGTTTCTGTAGGTGCAGGTCCAGCCTCAAACTTATTGTTCTGCGACGAATGCCCAAAAAACCGAGAATATAATGGGGATGAACAACTTAGCTCACAATTTGCAAGAACTCTAATATCTCCTAACCAAGGGGTAGTTTTCTATTGCTTATTGTATCTTAGTATGAATGTAGAATTCGTCGTTACATGTTACTGAAACATCGCCTACTTATTTATTATTTAATTATCGATAATAATCAGTAAAGATTTACAATGACGAGTGACATGTCTTCTTCCCATCTATCAGTATGTTGCATTGAGTTTAAGACAACAATTCTGTCTGATGTGAAACTATCTTTCAGTTCTTGATCGATCTCTGAAACCATCGTTTGTGACTCAGGGAGGATCTACTCGTATGCTAATCAAAGCTGAAACGCCACGCTCAGCAGCGCAAAAGAGCAACTTTTTTGACAAAGATCATGTCTTGAATACTGTGATGGGGTAAATTCTTCCCTTTGTAGTTGCTATGTATTTTATTCAAAACAACATATGCTTATTTGTGGTTTAATCCTCTCAATCTTAAGTGATATCTGTTCTCAAAGTAAAAACGCTAGCGCATGTAATCTTATCCGCTTACTGAGGAGAATTTCTCGAGGTTAAAAGCATTTTCAAGTTTGTCATTTTTGATACAGTGCAAGGGTAGCTTGAAATAGCAACAATCTACGCTTGTTGTAAAGGGCTTAGGTGTAGGGCCTTTGGATTTCAGCGTTATCCACTTCAGCTCGGTGTTCTAGTGCTAGTTGAAAACATACAAAGATTATAGTTCATGATTTTTACATCCATTTGAGTTTGAATGTTTTGTCACGTGTCTACCGGTGTCTCTGTGAACTGCTTTATCCGTGTACTATTATTGCGGAGAGATGATGTTGATACATACTTAGTCTGGATGTTAGCATGCAAGACATCCTGTCTCTATTTGTATGTGTGATTGGATGCCCGTGGTTCTTGGTTTCGGAAGTTCTGTTGTTAGAGAATTGGTAATTCCATTACGGCATTATTTGAAGATACAGCTTTTGGTTAACTCATATTGATTTGCATATACTCAACCCGCCAACTGTGACGAAATTTGATCTCCTCAAAAGGCAACTGATTGCTTCAGCGATAACTAATGCGGACACTCTAAAGGTATGTCATCCCATATCCGGGATATACATATATATATATATATCTTTGTTGTTTTTTCTGGTTCAGATTTACCGTTGTTTGCCTTGGAGATTTAACTTCTTTTAATCTTTACTCCAGGATGTTGTCTCCTTGATATTTAACAGCGCTGTACTAGAACCAACATTTTGCCCGATGTATGCCCAGCTGTTTTCTGATCTCAGTGAAAACCTGCCTCCATTTCCTTCTGATGAACCTGGTGGCCGAAAGATTTCGTTCAAGCGTGTTCTGTTGAATAATTGTCAGGAAGCATTTGAAGGTGCTGAAAAACTGCGAGATGAAGTGAGGCAAATGATAGCCCCTGAGCAGGAGTCAGAACAAAAGGACATAGAAAAGTTTTTCAAGTTGCGTAATCTTGGGAATATTAAGCTTATTGGCGAGCTTTTTAATATAAGAATGGTCACAGAAAGTATTGTTCGTCGCATTGTTCAGGTTGTTAATTGCTTGCCTTTTCGCTCAGGTCTTGTTGTTCCTAGGTGATTGCTGTCCTTTTATGCCTTGAACTTTACGAATGATCGTCTTTGCTGGTTTTGTTAACAGGAACTATTAGAACAAGATCCCAAAAGTTGTCCTGAAGAAGAGAAAGTTGAAGCCATTTGTCAGTTCTTCAATATCATCGGCAAGCAACTTGATGAGAACAATAACTCAAGGAACGTCAACGATATGTACTTTAACCGGTTGAAGCAACTATCAACAAACCCTCAGTTGGTTCCACGGCTAAGGTTTATGGTTCGTGATGTGATGGATTTACGTTCCAATAACTGGGTTCCTAGACGGGAAGAGGTGACACTTCATTCTACGTTGTCATTGTTGTCTGATGTATCCTAGAGTTCTCTCTTATGATGTAATATTTTTTCCTTTTTGCATAGGTGAAAGCCAAATCCATCGCTGAGTTTCACTCAAAAGCACAAAAGACCTTGAGTTCGCGCCCTGGTGCCTCTGCAAGAATGAGAAATTGTCGTGGTCCTCCGGCTCAAGGGAGTTCCAGGTACTAGAAAGATGTCTGGTATGCCTTTCATGGATAATGACAACTGGGAAGTTCATGAATCCCAGTCGATGCCTAGACTGGTACGGCCTGGTGTGGTGGACGAGTTAAGCCCACAATGGTTGTCAAGTCGCCCACATGAACCCGTGACTTCTGCCTCAGGGTAGAGACGGACACATGATTTGAAGTTTTTTGGTGCTACTGTTTTTGTGATGGATATTTCACTAATGACAGATATATGAATGCTTGTTCAGTGAATTCAATCTATTTTGGGGTTCTTCGACTTGGGATAAAGACAATCGTAATAGGAGTACAAGGAGCAAGAGATAGTTATAATACGATAGGTAGTAACAAGACGAGATTACTACTAAATAGTACTATCATCCATCTGCCCTACACAACCGACATCAAAAAAACTCCAAGAATAAGAAACTACAAGCGTAGCACTACGACTAGCACGGGCGACAAGGCAAAACACTCCTACCTACTAGCATGGTGCATATGTCATGCATAAGCTGAATATGTTGAAACAACAATATCCAATATATAAATAATATAATTATATAAATTAAAGGCTTATTACCTCGATAGCCACTTAAACTTGACATATATTATAAGATAGATACTTAAACTTATAGTCGATAACTTTTAATATGAGTTGATCACCTACATGGACAGCCAGAAGCCTCTAACAAGACAACTCCATGATAAGGTGTTTGATGAAAGGTATAATTATCACCACATAAATTACTCCATCCATTCACTTTTACTTGTTCACTATTTTAAAAATAGATTTTTTATTTTTACTAGGTCGTTTTTAACATTTTAAGAAAAGATACTTAAATTTTCCCATGCTTTTACCTTAGCATTGATTACTTATTGCCTAAATTATGGTAAAAATACTCATATCATTAAGGTTTTTTAAGGAACATGTAAAGTTCGAAGTGTCCAAGTAAAAACAAACGAGGGGGTGTATTAGAAGCATATACATTGAATATGAGAAATGGGAAAAGAATGAACCATAACATTAGATATTTGCTTGCTTTTTCATCTTTTCCAGGTGAATTTGCAGTAAATGCTACAACTTATTGCCATTTAAGAACTCAAGGCAGAAACCAAACCTTTCATTTTCTTTATATTTATATTACTCTTAGAAATGCTCAATTGTTATAGCCTCTATAGTTTCTTGTGAATTGATATTTCTTGAGTCTTTTTTGGCAAAGATTGCACCTTCAGGATTTTACTATGCTGTTAATGAACAAATTATTCTGGAGTTCATTAAGATCATCAGTCAAATTATTAACTTTAATTCCACCATTCAGTTTCATGTTCCGGATTTTGCATTTCATCTTCAACCATTTTCTTGGTGTTAAATGTGTATGTGTTCTTGGTGGTTGTTTACGTTATAATATTACTTGTTAATGCCTTCCTTTGTTTGTTGAAATTCCATTTAAATATGAATGAATCTCCAACCCCTATGTTTCTTTGATTTTCTAAAAATATTGCCACCCCCGTGTTGGATTCTCTAAATATACACTACTTTTAGAGTACCCGACACGTGGCTGTCGACATTTTTGAAGTATCCGAGCAACGTAGATATTACTATCCTTTCATTATAGGATACAATTTATTTCTCTTTCTGTTTGTTTAGGTGGCTATCATTTCTGACCATGTTTTTAAAATCAAGCAAGAAGTTGAAGCTGAGCTTTTTGGTGAAGATGCCAGTCGAGGTCACGTGAATACAAGTGTGAGTATCTGCAGTAAAATAGGAATGTCTTGAACTACCTTTATGATATGCGTCTTGAATATCCTCTTTATCATTGTAGACTACTCAAGACTCTCGTTTTGAGGGCCATGAACGCGTTAGATATACTCTAGGTCAGCTGCTGCAACTGAAGGGCGATATTCTTAAACTCAAACAAGAAGTTGAAGCTGAACTGTTTGGTGAAGATTCCAATCAAGATCATGCAGATAACAATGTGAGTAGAGGGTTAGGGGGTGGGAGTGCGTCGGTAACAGTAGGGGGGTGTTCTTTATTAGTGTCTGAAGTTTCTTGTTCGTGGGTTGAGTGTTGTCGATGGTTTCGGATATATAGTTTTTAGTAGTATCTTGTGGCTAGCGTTGTTAGTTTATTTTGCCTGTACAAGTTTATATGCATTTATGTTTTGTGTTTGCTATAATGTTATTGGTTCTAAGCCGGGGGTCTATTGGAAACAGCCTTCCTACTTCTCTTGAGGTAGTGGTATGGTTTGCGTACACTCTACCCTCCCCAGACCCCACTAGGTGGGAATACACTAGGTATATTGTTGTTGTTACGTTACTTTCTTAAAGTATTTTCTTTAGCTGCAACAAATAGTATCATTCATGTTGTGTAGGTGCAGTGTCAGTCGAAGAGTCGTTTTTCTGAGCCAGACACCGACTCTGCCCCCCCCCGTCGTGGACATATCATTGGAGCCTCTCCGAGTAAAGAGAGAAGACGGTGACAGATTCTACTCGAGCCGGCAGGTGGCTAATGAATATAATGTGCAAGAACAACTTAGTTCACATCTTGCAAGAACTCAAACGTCTCCCAACCAAGCGGTAGTTCTTATCTACTGCTTTTTATATTGTTTCCGCAACACATTCATACTGGAATAGTACAACAAGAATCGATTTCCTTCGTCCTAGTAATACTCTCTTATGTGGTCATGTTAATAGGAGTTCTGATTTTCCATGTTCCTTTAGGTCCTCACACTCGTCATTACGAGCCATAAACCTGTTAAAGCAGATAATATAATGAGGACGAACAACTTAGCTCACTATTACCCAACCAAGGGGTAGTTTTGTTTGTGATATGAAAGTATTTATCTCTTCTTGATCTCATAATCCTTTGTTCGTGAATCAGGATGGACCTCCTAATACACTAATCAAAGCTGAATTGCCATGCTCATCAGCTCGAGGAACCAATCTATCTGACAAATATCGAGTCTTGAAGACCGTAAAGGGGTAATTTTTTCTCTCTGTAGTAGTTTTTTAATTAATTCAAGATAAAACTCATGAGCGATGAGGCACATGCCTTAGTCCTTGCCTATCAAACTTCCATTTGACGTGTTGTCACTTGCCCATGAGACCGCTTTATGCGTGTTCTGTTATTACAGAGGGAAGAGTAAAAATAAATTTTTTACTGTACTGCAGAAATAGAGTAAAAATAAGTTTACTGTACTGCAGAAATAGAGTAAGATGTACTCAGTCCATACCACTACTTTAGGAGAAGTAGAAAGGTTATTTCCAATAGACCCCTGGCTTAAGACAAGGAATAATAAACAAATACTTAATAAAGCATGGAACAAGATGTCAAGATATAAATACGCCACCCACAAGGAATAATAAACAAAGAATAGTAAACAAATTTGTAATAAAGCATGCAATAAAGTGTCCTAGCAAGAATAATTCATCTACCAAGTAATGTCCTACCCCAACGACTCAAACTGGCACTAGCCTTCTATCCTAATCTGAGTCCTCCAGATCTTCCTATATAGGGTTATGTCCTCAGTGAGCTGTAACCGCTCCATGTCCCGCCTGATCACCTCTCTCCAGTATTTCTTCGGCCTACCCCTACCCTGCCTGAAACCATCCAAAGCAAACTTCTCACACCTACGAACAGGGGCATCCATGCCCCTCCTCATCACATGCCCGAACCATCTCAATCGGACTTCCCGCATCTTGTTCTCCACCGAAGCCACTCCAACCTTTTCCCGAATAGTCTCATTTCGAACTCTATCACCCCTATTAAGCCCACACATCCAACGCAACATCCGCATTTCCGCCACCTTCAATTTTTGAATGTGAGAGTTCTTGACTGGCCAACATTCCGCTCCATACAACATGGTCGAAAGGACTGCCACCCTGTAGAATTTGCCTTTAAGCTTGGATGACATGCACCTTCCTATCACACAACACCCCCGAGGCGAGCTTCCACTTCATCCATCCCGCCCCAATACGGTGGGAGACATCCTCGTCAATCTCACCATTCCCCTGAATCATGGACCCAAGGTACTTGAAACTATCCCTCTTACACACCGTCTGGGAATCCAACCTTACTACCACCTCATCTTCCTGCATCACGTCATTAAACTTGCATTCCAAATATCGGTGTTTGAAATTCGGTATCAGCTCTCGTGTTACCAAGAAGGTACACATTGGTTCAGTTTTAATACTACTAGAAGTTTAACTTTGCTTTTGGATACACTCACTACTAAATTCTATTTTATCTCAGTTCTTTCCTTGTGAGGTTGATTTACAAGACTGGCGTTGAAGGTGGATGACCTTTGGAATATCTCAGTATAAAGCAAAAGCATGTCCTTTGGAATATCTCATCAGATTGTTGAGCTTCAATTCCTTCCTTTTCATGACCTTATAACCAATCTAATATTCGTTAGAATCAAGTGTATAGACAAGGAATGAATAGTTACATTAGAATCGAGTGCAAAAACTAGGTATGAGGGATTTTTTAAACTAAAAATACCACTTATTTTGAAACGAAGTGAGTAGAATCATACACATTAAATATGAGAAATGGGAAAAGAGCCAAAACATTAGAGACTTGCTTTGCCTTTTCATCTTTTTCCAGGTGAATTTGCAGTAAATGCTACTACTTATTGCCATTTAAGAGCTCAAGGCAGTAGTAGCAAAAACCTTTTCTTTTCTTTTCTTCCTGATCAGTTAATTAAGTTTTCAACGGTCTGACGCTCGCTACCTTTAATGTTGTGCGATTGAATGTTGAAGTAGTGCCGTCTTAAGTGTTGGGATTGGTTGGAGTTGGTTTAACAGACCGTTTATCTATATTTATATCTCAGAAATGCTCAAATGTTATAGCTTCTGTAGTTCTTGTGAATTGATATTTCTTGAGATTTTTGGCAAAGGTTAGCTATGTTGTTAATGAACAAATTATTCTGGAGTCTATTAAGATCAACAGTCAGTTATTAAGCTTAATTCCACCAGTCTGTTTCGTGTTTGGGATTTTTCATTTCATCTTCAACTATCTTTTTGATGTCCTAATATCGTTACTTGGACACGTCGCGTTTTTATATATGTATGTGTTCTTGATGCTTACTATTTTTATTATTACTACTTGATAATGCCTTCCTTTGTTTGATAAGATTCAATTCAAGTATGATATGTATCTTCACTGTCTTTTCATCTAGGCGGTTAACATTTTTGAGCAGGAGGTCACGGGTTCAAGCCTTGGAAACAGCCTCCGGCAGAAATGCACGGTAAAGCTACGTATAATACACCCTTGTGGTGGGGTGGGGCCCAGACACCGCGCATAGCGGTAGCTTTAGTGCACCGGGCTGCCCTTTTTTTTTTTTTAAATCAAAATCAAACAAGAATTTGAAGCTGAACTGTACGGTGAAGATGTCAGTCGACATCATGCAGATAACAATGTGAGTATCTGCTATTAATAAGATATCCATCATGCAGATGCAAACATGAGTACCTGATAATTATATACTACAACATACCCGGTGTAATTCCACAAGTTGGGTTTGGAGAAGACCTTACCTCTATCTCCTGGAGATAGAGAGGCTATATCTAGTTGACCCTCGACTCAAGTTAGGTATCTCAAAGCCTGATAATTATATGATGACGGGAAAAAGAGAGATTGTTGTTGTGAAGACATTCTAAAGGTTTGTCTTCCCATCTCCACGATACCTCCTTTTGGGTTGTGTTTCACTTTACCTCGCATTTTCCCTGTTTTCATCGGAAATTTAGCATGTTTTATCTTCACTCCAGGGTGTTATTTCCTTGATATTTGACAAGGCTGCATTGGAACCTACATTTTGCCCGATGTACGCCCAACTGTGTTCTTATCTCAATGAAAAACTGACTCCATTTCCTTCTACTGATGAACCTGGTGGCGAAGAGATTACATTCGAGCATGTTCTGTTGAATAATTGTGACGAAGCATATGAAGGTGCTGAATTTTCTGAACAATCAAAATAGACCCACTAATTGCACTTATATAATATGTGCATACAAATAAGTCCTAGGCCCAAAAATATAAAGCCCATGAAAATCACAAATATGGGTTGCACCGCGGAACTTTCTGGGCCGGATCAATAAAATTCGGGTCACAACTCTAACATTCTCCACCTTGACACGAATTCTAATTCAGAACTCAAATCTATTTCAAAACAAACTCTCCACCTCTTCCAAGCAATGCTCAAACTTGGCATTTGGTAGTGTCTTGGTCATCATATCAGCAAGGTTATCATGGGTACTAATCTTGCTCACCACAATATCACCACGAGCAATAATTTCACGCACAAAATGATACTGAACATCAATGTGCTTTTTCCTCTCGTAAAATATTTGATCTTTCGTAAGGAAGATAGCGCTCTGACTGTCGCAAAAGACCATAGTAATTTGTAAGTCTTTGCTAAGTTCACCAAAAAAACCCTTCAACCAAATAGCTTCTTTGAAAGCCTCTGTAATAGCCATATACTCTGCCTCAATAGTTGACAAAGCAATTGTAGTCTGTAAGGTAGCTTTCCAACTAATAGCACAACCACCAATGGTGAAAACATAGCCTATAAGGGACCTCCTTTTATCATGATCTCCTGCAAAATCAGAATCAATATATCTGATTACTCCATCTCTATTTTTCTTAAATTGGAAACAAATAGTAACAGATATATGCAAGTATCTAAAAGTCCTGAACTGTTTTCCAATGTTCTTTGCCAGGATTTGCCATGTATCTGCTAACTGCACTGACAACATATGATAAATCTAGTAGGGAACACACCATTACATATATAAGAGACCCGACGGCACTAGAGTATGGAATTCGAGACATATAGTCATGCTCATCATCTATCTTTGGAGATAAAGTGGTCGAAAGTTTGAAGTGAGCTGCCAATGGAGTTCTAGCAGGCTTGGTATTTTGCATATTGAACCTGTGAAACACTTTTTCAATATATCTTTTCTGACTCAAATATAACTTACAATTCTTTTTATCCCTCAGAATCTCCATGCCAAGAATCTTCTTTGCTGCTCCTAAATCCTTCATATCAAACTCTTTACTGAGCTAGGCTTTGACTTTTATTATCTCTCTCATATCCTTTGTTGCAATCAATATATCAACATATAAGAGAAGATACACGAATAAACCATCACTTACCTCCTTGAAGTAGACACAACTATCATAGCTGCTCCTCTGAAACATATGAGAGATCATAAAAGAATCAAACTTCTTATACCACTTCCTGAGACTACAAAGCCCTCTGGTTGCTGCATATAGATGTCCTCCTCGAGTTCTCCATGCAAGAATGCAGTTTTGACATCCAACTGCTCAAGCTCAAGATTATACAGGGCCACAATACCAAGCAAGGCTCGAATCGAACTATGCTTTACAACTAGAGAAAACACATTTGTGAAGTCAATACCTGGAACCTGATTGTAGCCTTTAGCAACTAGTCTTGCTTTGTACCTTGCATCTTCAACTCCCGATGTTCCTTTCCTTTTGAATGCCCACTTGCAACAGACAACTTTCTTACCTTTAGGCAATCTCACCAGATCCTATGTGTCATTCTTATGAAGTGATTCTATCTCCTCCTGCATAACAATCATCCATAGGTAGGAATCATCACAACTAACTGTGTCTCTGAGTAAAAAGAAGGATCTTCACCGGAATTAATACTTCTGCTACATTCAATGCATAAGCAACCAAATCAGCTTCAGCATACTTCTGAGGAGGTTCTTCTAGGACTATCTTTAGCAATAGAAAATTGTGGCATCACTGGTGGTGAAGAAGAAATAGTACCACTCTGTATCTCCGGGCTAGACTGAGAAGTAGGCACTGGTGTAGACTCTGCTCCAATCTGCAATTCAACATGGGTGCTTGACTTTTGTTGATTCATGTCACTAAGCTCATCTGGAGGCAAAGCGCTAGATTCAAAGAGAACCTGAAGCATGACAGTTTCATCAAACACAACATCCCTGCTAACTAAAACCTTTCTGCATTCTGGACACCAAAGCTTATAACCTTTAACACCAGGCTTATAACCCTTAAATAAGCACTTAACAGATCTAGGCTCCAACTTTCAATTACCAACATGAGCATACGCAGGACATCTAAATATCCTCAAATCAGAATAACTAGTGGGAGTACCAGAACATACCTCTTGTGGAGTATTTTTATCAATCACGACTGAGGGAGAGCGGTTAATAAGAAGACAAGTCATAGAAGCAGCTTTAGCCCAAAAAGACTTAGGTAAACCAACATTAGAGTGCATACAACGCACTTTCTCCATTATAGTCCTATTCATTCGTTCGGCCACACCATTCTACTGCGGAGTATGACGAACTGTCAAGTGCCTCACAATTCCTTCTGACTTCCACAAAGCGTTAAATTCATTAGAACAGAACTATAAACCATTATCGGTACGAAGGTGTTTTACCTGCTTCCCTGTCTACTTTTCAATCATAGTCTTTCACTCCTTGAAAGTAGGAAACACATCATTCTTTTGCTTCAGAAAGAACATCCAAACTTTTCTGGAATAATCATCAATAATAGTCAACAAGTAATTTGTGCCTTCTCTAGAAGGAACTCTAGCAGGACCCCAAAGATCAGAATTAATGTAATCAAGTGTGCCCTTAGTTGAGTGAATGCCTTTAGTGAATCTGACTCTCTTATGCTTCCCGAATATGCAGTGCTCACAGAACTCCAATTTTGTGATACTCGGCCCATCAAAAAGTCCTCTCTTGCTTAGTTCAGTCATCCCGTTTTTACTCATATGCCCCAGGCGCATATGCCAAAGTTTAGCAACGTCACTTTCTGATAGAGAGGAGGTGGAAACAGTTGCATTACCTATAACAGTAGAGCCTTGCAGGACATATAAATTTGCATGCTTTCTCTGTCCCTTCATCACAACAAGAGCACCTTTAGTAACCTTCAGCACTCCACCTTCCCAAGTGTACCTATAACCGTTCGAATCAAGGGTACTCAAGGAAATATGATTTCTTTTCAGGTTTGGGACATACCGCACATCACCAAGTGTCCTTACAACCCCATCAAACATCTTGATCCTGATTGTTCCAATACCTGTTATCTTACAAGGTGTGTTATTTCCCATTAACACAACACCTTTAGAGACTGTTTCATATGTTGTAAACCAATCCCGATTACGACACATATGAAACGAGTAAGCTGAATCAAGAATTCAATCCTCACAGGGTTTAGAGTTACCATCAAAAACTACCAAGAGTTCTCCATCACTACCGCCATCTTCAACAAAACTAGTTTCACTGGACTTCTCTAGTTGGTTTCCCTTAGGTTTTGAAGCCTCCCTTTTCTCTCAATTCTGTAACTTCCAACACTTAGATTTGATATGACCCTTCTTCTTGCAGTAATTATAGGTTTTGTTTCTGTTTCTGGATTTCAATCAATTTCTATCATCACCCCCAGAGTTCTTCTCACGATTCCTTCCTCGAAAAATGAGACCATCTCCTTGAGTCTCCGACCCATTCACAAGATGCTTCATCTTCTCCTTAGAGAACAACGCATCATAGACTTTATCTATGGTCAAGGTATCACAACTATATAAAATCGTATCCCTAAAGGTCGAGTATGATGCAGGCATCAAACACAATAGAATCAACCCTAAATTTTCCTCATAGTACTTAACTTCTAGAGTCTCTAAATTAGAGATGATTTTTTCAAAAACAGATAGGTGATCTTCCAAAGACGTACCCACAAACATACAATGGGAATAAAGTCGTTGTTTGAGATGCAACTTACTTGTCAGGCTCTTCGCCATGCTTAAAGATTCCAGTTTCAACAACACAGCGGCAGTGGTCTCCTTCAAAACATCCTGTAGAATCTGATTGGATAAGTGAAGGTGGATCTGTGATAGAGCCTTCCGATCCTTACGCCGTTTATCATCATTTATCCATGACGAGGGCATGTGATCAAACCCTAATAGCGCATCATCTAAATCCATCTGTGAGCACAGACCGCATCTTAACATGCCATAACGAAAATCTGGTGTTGTGATCCAACAATGGAATATCGTACTTCATGGGTGCCATCCCCGAGAAAACAATCGACCAAGATCTGATACCAGTTTGTTATGATTCGGACAGATTAAGCAAACCACAAGCAAAAGGAAAAACAAGAACACACAGATTTACGTTGAAACCCTTGCGAGAAAAACCACGCGCAGAGGCAGAGGAATTCACTATAATGGAGAGAGAGAGTACAACGTGGAGACGAATTGTCTCAATGACGTATTTTCTGAATACCCAAAACAACCCACTAAATGCACTTATATAATACGTGCATACGAATAAGTGCTAAGCCGAAAAACATAAAGCCCATGAAAATCACAAACATGGGTCGCACCGCGGAACTTTCTGGGCCGGATCAACAAAATTCAGGTCACAACTCTAACAATAACGATATCAGGGAGTAGATGCTTCCTAGTTAATGGAGACGTGCAAAGTCACTGAGCTAGCATCCTGCTCATGAGAATAATGATCTAAGACTGTGTATTGTCTGTGAAACTGTGTATACATGAAGAATTAGCTACTACAAAAAGTAACAAGATCGAGAACAAGGGACCTCCATCTCAAAATGACAGAATAAGAAAATAATTGATTAGAAAGAAAGAACTAAGTCGTACGACCAATGACAATTCACTTCTGCTAGATTTTTTTTCCAGTATCCTGATTTTTTCACTATATATGTTTTGTTCTGTGCATTTTAAAGTTCTCTTTAAAATGGTCTTTTTATTTCAGCAATTGTTTTTCGCTCCTGTTAAAAAAAAATTCCCCCGACCTGCATTGAATTTCTTTTATTTTTCCTTGAGCCGAGGATCTATCGGGAACAACATCTCAACCTTCCAAGGTAGGGTTAAGGTCTGCATACACTCTACCCTCACCGGACCCAGCTTGTGTGAAAAAAAAAAAGAAGGGCAGCCCGGTGCACTAAAGCTACCGCTATGCGCGGTGTCCGGGGAAGGGCCGCACGACAAGGGTGTATTGTACACAGCCTTACCTTTCATTTCTGCAAGGGGCTGTTTCCAAGGCTTGAACCCGTGACCTCCTGGTCACATGAAGGCAACTTTACCAGTTACTCTTCTGTCGAAAGGCTGCACGATGTAAAGCCCAGATGAAGGGTCTCCTTGTAAATCATGTGCCAAAGACATTTTATTGGTAATTTGGACACTGAGGGACAAAACCAATGGGAGAGGAAGCAGAAATTGGGATATGTCACACTCCAACATGTTAATATCCCTTTAACACTTACAAAAATAAATCATTCTATTTCAAGATTTTGGTGATCAATTTAGTTTTTGTTAAAAGGAAATAGTGAGATTTATTCAACCAGCTAGAGTTTCTGAAAACAGAATCATGCACAAATGAAGTGCTAAAACAAAAAAGAAAGAAGCAATATTACAGGAATCCAAAACTAATCAAATATTTGCAGCAAACAAATTATTTGGAACAACAGATTCCAACAACATGCTCAACATGCTAGAAGTTGAATCTTGATCTTCTGTAGCATCCCTACAACATCTTTCATGTTGGTCCTTCTTGTTGGAGATTCGTTACAACAATCTAATGCAACTTTCATGATTGATGCGACAACATCTAGCTCCTTCTTTAAGCGATTACCAGTTGATGTTAACAAGTTGGCATCTACGATCTCCATTACAGCATCTGGAAGTGAATAACTCGCCCATTGCTTCAAGCTAAGATCTCCCTCAAACTCATTAGGCTTTCTCCTAGTAAACGTTTCCAGCAACATGACCCCATAGCTATAGATGTCACACTTTGTTGATACTAGTCCTTCCAGTCCATATTCTACAGTAAAACAATTCATTTAAAGATGCAATATGCTTTTTATGTGGGAAAAAAAGAAAGGAATAATCAATGTTCAAAAAATTAGCAAAACAAAGAGACGTACCCGGTGCAATATACCCCAATGTTGCTAAGGTTTTAGTGTACAAATCACCCGGATCTTCACCAAGCAGTTTTGAAATGCCAAAGTCGCTGAGGTGGGCAACCATATCTTCATCCAGCAAGACGTTACTAGGCTTCACGTCACAGTGAATCACAGGCAACGAGCACCCATGGTGAAGATATTCCAAAGCGCATGCCACATCTATCATTATGCTTAGTCTCTGCTTGATGTCGAGGAAGTAGTTGTGCGAATACAAATACTTCTCAAGACTCCCATTAGGCATATAATCAAGAACTAAAGCCTTAAAATCAAGATTGGAACAACTAGTAATGACTTTTACGAGATTCCTATGGCGAAGGCTGCGCAAAACTTCACATTCCGTATCAAAACTCTTGAATGCCGCATCCAGTTGCAGGTTGAACACTTTCACTGCAATGGCAGTTCCACTTCTAAGGACACCTTTGTAAACAGAGCCAAAACTTCCAATACCAATCAGATTACTCTCACTAAGGTCATCCGTTGTTTGGAGCAGTTCATAGTATGAAATTCTTTCTCGTGTTACGGTAGACAGTGACTCAGCTTGTTGAGGAGCACTTTTACCTCTTCTATACCTTATCCATAGGAGCACAAAGGTCATAGGAACAAATACAACCGCAATTGCGAGCAAAAGAAAAAGAACTAGCAATTTTTTCCTATTTGATATGTTTTTTGATGAAGTGGGGCATGGCGGGACACTAAATCTTGAAGAACCACAAAATGCTTCATTGTAGATGAAAAACTGACTTGAGAGGTTCTTGAAAGGACCTCCCGAGGGTATTTCACCATACAATTTGTTGAAAGAAACATTGAAATACTTTAGGTTTTTAAGTTTCTCCAAAGACTTAGGAATGATTCCAGATATATTATTGTGAGAAAGGTCTAGGAATTCCAAACCTACCATGTTGCTCATTGAGTCAGGTATAGTTCCTTGCAACTTGTTGTGTCTCAAAGAAAGGTGTGCCAGATTCTGCAATCCTGCAATTTCTCTTGGAATTCTATTTGAAAATTGATTCATTGACAGATCTATCAGTGTCGCAGCCTTTAGATTTCCAATTTCTAGAGGTAAAGAACCTACCATGTTGTTTGACGATAAGTCAAGAACCACTAGATCTTGAATGTTCCCTAAGCTTGGTGGTATATTGGTACTCAATTTATTGGAACCCATACGTATCTCTCTAAGGGAAGTAATCTTTCCTAAACAATTAGGAAGAGAACCTGAAAATTGATTTTGAGTCAAGTCGATGACATCCAAGGACTGCAATTTACATAGATTATCACCGATAGATCCTGTAAGTTTGTTGTTACTCAAGAACAAGCCCTGCAGGTTTCTCAAGTTTCCAATTGATGTGGGAATCGATCCAACCAAGTAGTTTCTAGAAAGATCAAGGTCTAATAAGCTGCTTAAGTTCCCAACTTCATTTGGAATTCGCCCTTTGATTTTGCAAACGTTGGCGTAAAAATTTCTAAGAGAGGTGGAAAGGTTCCCCGTGGAAGCTGGAAGCATGCCGTTTAGAGGGTTCAAAGTTAGAGAAAGAGCAGTTAAATTTCTGCAATTGGTTAAGAAAGTCAGGAAGCTTAAAGATGAGTCACTAGTTAAATTGTTTAGTGCTAAATTTAGATACTGTAGATAAGTCAAATATCCAATAGAATTGGGAATCAAGCCAGTGAGTTGGTTGTTAGAAAGCTCTAGAATAGTAAGTTCTGAACAATTGGAGATGGAATGAGGAATAGTTCCAACAAGATTGGTTAAGCTCCCCAGATTAAGCTCTTCAATGTTGGGTAAGATAGAACCTATGTTTGGTGGGAGGCTTCCTGATAGATTATTGTTTGCAAGAGAAATCACTCTCAGCCCTGATATGTTGAAGGTCTCCATTTCAAGTGAACCACTAAAACTATTAGATTGAAGATTAAGTTTCTCCAACACAACGAGATTGCTTATCTCGTTAGGTATTTCACCTGTCAACACAAGGAAAAAAAGGAATACTAGTGAGTTAACTACCACAAGTTGTACCTCTTGCTATAACTTTGATTACGTACCGGTAAACCTATTTTGTTGAAGATATAAAAACTGCATCTCGGTTAAGTTGCCAATATCTCGTGGTAAGAATCCATTAAGATCGTTCCCCCACAGTGACAAAACTTGCAGCACCGAGATATTGAATATGGAGATTGGGACTGAACCGGTTATCTGGTTTACCTCCATCGATAACTCCATCAAATTAGCAAGATTTCCTATTTCTTGTGGAATTATCCCTGCAGTTAATGTGTAATTAATTAATTTATTTTTTTTTGAAGTAAATAGATAAAATATTACTAGCATTCATAAGATAAAACATACCTGTGAAATGGTTAGCTCCGAGATACAATTGCTGCAAGTCACTCAATCTTCCAATTTCACTATGTATTGGTCCATCAAACTCATTTTTTGATAAAGACAAAACTTGAAGTTGTGAACAATTTGACAAGCTTGTAGGCATATGACCAAAAAGCTTGTTTCCGGTTAGATATAGCTCTTTGAGTATTGGGAGACCATTGCATAAACCATTGGGGAGATTTCCTGATAAGCTATTGCCTGTAAATGCAATGATTTCGATCCTAGAAATATTGAAAACTGTGAATGGTATAGAACCCGTAAGTTGATTATGTTGTATGGACAACCAGTTCATGTTGGGAAGATTGCCGATCCCTTCTGGAATGTCTCCTTGAAGTGAATTATAAGATAATTCTAACGTCTGCAACCTTGAGGCATTCGAGAGAGACACAGGGATATGACCTTCTAAGGAATTGAATGCCAAATTCAACATTTCAAGCTTTGAAATATTAAAAATTGAAGAGGGAAGGGAGCCGGTGAAACTATTATTCCTAAGACTTAGAACTTGAATTTGGTGTAAAAATCCAAACCAAGGAGGAACCTTCCCGCTGAAGTTGTTGAAACTTAAATCAAGAAACTTAAGCCGACGCAAGCGTGTCATTTCTTGAGGCAAATTTCCATGGAAATTGTTGCTTTCCAAGTCGAGAGAAACAAGAAATGAGAGATTTCCAAGATCAGGGGGAATCCTGCCTGAAAGATCCATGCTGGAAAGATTCAAAGACTTCACTCGTTGGTGACGAAAATCACAAGTGACTCCAACCCACTGGCAAACAGACCTAACGGGAGACCAACTTTCATCCAATAAATGAAAGGGGTCCGAAATAATTTGGGATTTTAAGGATAGAAGAGCTAATTGATCAGTCGTAATGTTGGTTTGGGACATGACTGAACTAGCCATAAGCAAGAAGAGTGTTGAGAGAAAAAATGTGAAGGCTTTCTCCATTATTGCAATAATTAGTAGGTAGGTATGCTCTATAACATGTGTTTTGACACTTTAAATAGCAGTGAGATCTCCCTTTTGGTCATACCAACACTATAATACCACTAAATCAACCAAGCCTTTCAAATCTAAATCAGAATTATAAATATGGTTGCAAAAAAGTCCTCTAATT
Organism: Capsicum annuum; assembly: GCF_002878395.1. Taxonomy (NCBI): domain Eukaryota; kingdom Viridiplantae; phylum Streptophyta; class Magnoliopsida; order Solanales; family Solanaceae; genus Capsicum; species Capsicum annuum. The sequence goes on from NC_061117.1 coordinate 3,056,636, forward strand.
AGCCAAAGACTTGGCAAGTCAACCAAGCCTTTGCATGCAAATTGCCTTGTTTTCATAAGTCAGTGCCGCATTTACTGACTTATCTCAATATTAATCAAGTTTGGTCAACCTAGCACTGGTGGATTTATCCCCGGCAATGAGAGCCTTGGTAGTCAAATTTTTTTCAATGAATTTTTTATTTTTGGGTTTTCCATTCGGTGTCCAGTACCCGCATTAGAGCCCGACTAATCCGGATTCGTGCCGGGTAGGGCCCCAATCGGGGGTAGCGCTCCTAACAGAGTTTTCTCAAAAAAGTTTTAATGAATTTTTTTTTGGGGGGGTTTTCATCCGGTGTCCGGTGTCTGGTACCCGCACTGAAGCCCGAATAATCCGGATTCGTGCCGGGTAGGGCCCCAATTGGGGGTAGCGCTCAACAGAGTTTTCTCAAATTTTTTTCAATGAATTTTTTGGGGGGGTTTTCATTCGATGTCCGATACCCGCATTGGAGCCCGACTAATCCGGATTTGTGTCGGGTAGGGCCCCAATCGGAGGTAGCGCTCGCAACAGAGTTTTCTCAATTTTTTTTCAATGAATTTTTTTGGGGGGGTTTCCAGCCGGTGTTCGGTACCCGCATTGGAGCTCGACTAATCCGGATTCGTGCCGGGTAAGGCCCCAATCGGGGGTAGCGCTCCCAACAGTGTTTTCTCAATTTTTTTTCAATGAATTTTTTTTGGGGGGGGTTTCATCCGGTGTCCGGTACCCGCATTGGAGCCCGAATAATCCGAATTCGCGTCGGGTAGAGCCCCAATCGGGGGGTAGCGCTCCCAACAGAGTTTTCTCAAATTTTTTTCAATGAATTTTTTTTGGGGGGTTTCCATCCGGTGTCCGGTACCCGCATTGGAGCCCGACTAATCTGATTCGTGCTGGATAGGACCCCAATCAGGGGTAGCTCTCCCAACAGAGTTTTTTCAAAATTTTTTTCAATGAATTTTTTTTGGGGGGGGTTTCCAGCCGGTGTTCGGTACCCGTATTGGAGCCCGAATAATCCAGATTCGTGCCGAGTAGGGCCCCAATCGGGAGGTAGTGCTTCCAAAAGAGTTTTCTCAAATTTTTTTCAATGAATTTTTTGTGGGGGGGTTTCCATCCGGCATCCGGTACCCGCATTGGACCCCGACTAATCCGGATTCGTGCCGGGTAGACCCCCAATCGGGGGGTAGCGCTCCTGATACAAGACAGCCCAAGAACACAAGAAAACAAACACCAAAACAGTCCACTAGTTCAAGGAACTATGGACCTCTTTTGGTGACCCCTCTCGGATTCAAGAACACAACAAGAGCACCATGTAATGAGGTGTTTAACACCTAATTTCCAGCAGCAAGCCAAACTATATTATGACAATAAAAATGAAGAACAACTATGTTACAACAACAATCACCAAACGGCTTGAACAACAACAATACAAACTACAAGATTAGGACAAGAAACAAAGATAGATAGTTAGACAAGTGTTGATGTAGTCTTAACAATCCAAGAGCATATTCCTCTCTTGGACCTTTAACACTTCATACAACAAACACCTAACTCTTACAACGACACAAGAAGGGCATCCACCTCTCAAAGCACCATAGTCTCAAGCTTTGCAACACACAAGAGAATCCACCCTTATGCTATGCCCTAATTTCAGTTTTGAGAACACTCTCTCACAAGAGTAGTGTCTTCAATATCAAGCATAAACTAAGAAAATAAATCCTACAAGGTTCTATTTATACAACATTACAAATAATAGAGAAATGACAAAAGAGTCCTTTAGTGACTAGTCTTCAAAAATACTCAAAAATGTCATGATCATGATCATACTTGTATCAGCTCCCAACAGAGTTTTCTCAAATTTTCTTCAATGAATTTTTTTTGGGGGGTTTCCATCCGGTGTTCGGTACCCGCATTGGAGCCCGACTAATCCGGATTTGTGCCAGGTAGGGCCCCAATCGGGGGTAGCGCTCCCAACAGAGTTTTCTCCATGCCCAGGGTCAAACCCTCTACCTCTGATTAAGGGTGGAGCAGCCTCATCCGCTGCACTACAGCCCATGTTGATTCAATGAATTGCTTTCTATAATGATTAATAATTTCATTCAAAAAAAAGATTTTATTAATTATAACTAGCATCGTACCCGCGCGATGCACCGTAAGTATTCAAGAATGAAAATCATAAAAAAAAATATTATACACTTTTTTGGTTGATCATATTAGATTTCTTCCATGTTAAATTACAGTAAAGTATTGTGTTAGGTGCAACAAAACAAAGAATTTGTTCGTGAATCCTAAAAATTAGTATTACGAATTTTTACTTTCGTCTTTTTAATCATGTGTTTTTTCATCCAAAATAATATCAATCCAAAAGTTTAGTATAGCCTAAGTTCAAATGTTTTTTGCAGAGTACATCACCTCTAACCATTAAATAATCATCAAGCATGATAAATAAAATTCCAACATTGTATTCCCAACCACAAAACACGTAGTTTCATGTTAAATTAACAATAAAGCATTTGTGAATAGTGAATGAATATTTATTTAAATTCTTTATTTTGAGATTACTTATATTACACGGATGAAGTAATACACAACTTTCACAAGAAGCATTTATCCTTTTAAGGGTAAATTTGAGCGAATAATGTGTGTATTCTAGTCATAGGTGATAGAAAATAAATTGAAAAAGCCAACAAAGATTTGACAATGCAAGAATAGAATGATTCTCAACAAGATTTTCTATTCTTGTTCTCAATTAAGAAGTGAAAGATAGGAAATTTATTTAAAGAATAAAAATATTTTAAAGATGCCCTTATGGATTTAACAAACTACGGAGTTATCATTTAAAATAATACGCTTTAATTATATTTCATTAGAGTGTTAAGATGGGATGGAACTCAAAGATACTTACCCCTTTAAGGTAATTAATCCATCTGAATGGCCATGGAATTGTATTAAAATCGCATATGATTTACAAAAAATGTGCAGGAGGTAGGGTTGGACATAATGTACCAAAAATTAAATTACCGAATCAAACAAAAAAATTTAGTAATTGTATTAGGTATTTGGTATGGTATTTGGGAGTAAAATTTTAACATTTCGGTATTCGAGATTGGGTTTGGTACAAGATATTAATACCACTTGGTATTCGACATTTATCGAATATATATATATATATATATATATATATATATATAAAGAGATAGAAAGAGAGACTATTAGTCATCTCAAAGAATCTCTTGAACTTTGGTAATATATTCGTAAAAAGTAACAAAAAGAATACTAACTAGGATTTCTATTAAATATGCTCTTTGAAGTTTAAACGTATATTGGCACATCTCCAACTTTAATATGGTATTGCCAAATACCATACCGAATCGAAGTTTAATCTACTGATTATCGAACTACCGAACCGATGTTTATAAGTATGGTATGTGGTATTTATGTTCAAATACCAATTACCGAATTACCGAACTCAAATTTTAAAAATATTGAACCGAATACCGAACGCCCAACCCTAGCAGGAGGTCAGTTCAAAAATCAAAATAACCAAAGAAAGTATTTTATTTTGTGCTAAACTTTTAACTATTTCTGCCAAATGACAAATTAAAATAAAATTTAAAAAAATAACATAACATTTGAAAGCAATGATAATTTAACGTCTGCAATTCTGCTACAACTTTGTAATTTGAGTGCTCTCTTGTAAATGTGCTTTCAATGTGCTCGTACGTTCGAAAAATCCATTGAACCTCATCCTTTAGAAAATTAATAAACCTTAGCTGCAAAATTTTTATTTTTTTTATAACAACACACCTCGTATAATTTAATGAGGTATTTATAGATATTTGGTATGAGAATAAAAGGTTAGAACAGAACTCTAAATTATTATCGGTCCGAAGACGTTTTACCTGCTTTTCTGTCTGCTTCTCTATCATAGTCTTCCACTTCTTGAAAGTAGGCAATACATCATTCTTTTGCTTCTGAAAGAACACCCAAACTTTTCTGGAATAGTCATTAATAATAGTCAACAAGTAATTAGCGCCTCCTCTAGAAGGTACTCTAGTAGGACCCCAAAGATTAGAATGAATGTAATCAAGTGTGCCCTTAGTTGAGTGGATGCCTTTAGTGAATCTGACTCTCTTCTGCTTTTCGAAAATACAGTGCTCACAGAACTCCAATTTGGTAACACTCTGCCCTTCAAGAAGTACTCTCCTTCTTAGTCAGTCATCCCATTTTCACTTAGATGCCCCAAACGCATATGCCAAAATTTAGCAACGTCACTTTCTGATAGAGAGGAGGTAGAAGTAACTGAATCGCCTGTAACAGTAGAGCCTTACAAAACATATAAATTTGCAGACTTTCTGTCACGACCCGAACCGAGGCCCTGGCCGTAACGGGCATCCCGCACCATAAAGGCCCGAAAGCCCTTCTAACTTGAAATCATATACACCATTCATACACAAATAAGAAAATGCGGAAAATTATAATGAAATGAAATCATGGTCATAAGTCTGATATAAATTCAACAATGAAAAATGAAATCCAAAACCATTTAATAACATCTGAAAATCGTTTGCGAAATCTCTACTACATGACTAATAACAACTGTCTGAAAACTGGGACAAGGCCCCCAGTAGACCAAAACCCTGACTAATGATAAATGTCTGAAAGTAAATAAGCTTTCTGAAATATAGAAGGCTCGCCAACTGAACTCTGCACTTTTGTCTGAAGAAATCTATAGTTTATCAGGACCCCTAGATTGTGCCTCAGAACTTGGAAGGTAGGGGATCAATACAGTTGTACTGGTACGCTAAGAAATCCAAAGTAATGTGTTTGTATAAATATAAAATAGATGAGAGCAGGTTACAAAACATCATACATAAAATAGTTTCAAAACACATGGGCACTTTTCTGATAATCATAAATCATTCTTGTCAATATAATTTCTGATCTTTGTATTACTTCTCTGAGTTAGGTGGCACTCCCCTACAAGTTTGATATTCCACGGGCTATATGGAACCCGCCATTGACTCGGCGGGGAAGTCTCCAACCCAAGTGTGCCGCAAGGGTTGGAGTGTCTGAGTCTGATATGCCACAAGGCTCTAGGCCAGCGTAATATAATAAATTCGGATCGGCAAATCACGATTTTGGGCAATGAGTTGTCTGAACTCATGCCTTCTTCGGGGAACCACCTAAGCTCTCTTTATGCCCAATTTTATCCTGTTCTGATACATGAGTCATTCTGAAGTATAAATCATGAAACTCTGATAAAGTCTCATTTCTATATTAGTCTGAGTCTTTTATGGCATTGTCTGATTTGGTATCGTCATTCCAAGACTTGCAAGTCATGTTTTCTGAGTCATAATGCATTAAGCATGATCTTTCATTAAAACATAGTTCAGACCACCCAAGCATGCAATTTGAATAAGAGATTTCATATTCCGAAAATATAAGTCAAAACTATGCAAAAATTCTCATCCTTTCAATAAACAAGTGATGGTCATGTAATCTTTAACAAACCATGCAACTCTTTTCATTATATGATTATGTTCAACATTCATCAACATAAACAACCCTCTCTCTTTTGAAATCAAAATCATAATCCAAATATAACATTACTCAAGACATTTCATATCATGCTTCTCAAGATGCATTCAAAACAATTCATATCATATCATAAGTAAAGGAAGATCATAACAAGAGGGGAAATTTTCATGAGTCATGCTCTCAATTCAATCATCAACCTTAAAACACATGCTTACATATATATATAATTTCAAAGCAATTTGGGAGAAGGTTTAAAGGCCAAAACAATATCATTAATATGAGTTCTACTTAGTAAATTTCATATTTACTCTAACATAAATAATTTTTCAAGTTTGCTATTAATATTTCTTCTCAATTATTCTACCTTTTATGGAGGTGTTACTCCTATCACATTCATCCCAGGGAATGGATCTGTAGTTTAACAATCAAAATTCTCATTCTTCAGGAATAAAATATAATGGATGTCTTAAGCCTATCAAATTATGATAGCTTAGAATTTCTTTCAAAAATATTGCTACTTCATGAGGTGTGCATATAATGTAACGAAAGATTTTATCCTTGGTACACCTATATTCATATTCATAAATTCAATCACTTGTGTTCTTTTATTTGTCTTCTTTTAGACATATTATGCACTGCTACCACATTCAGTTCAGAGAATGGAGCATATTTAATGGTACATGTTTCATGATTTTTCAGGAAATACACATTATTTTGCCTCAACCATCATTATATCAAAAATATAGTGCTTTGAGATTCAAACCAATGTCTTATCCATGTAAAGGCGTTTGTGCGATGAAATTAAATTTACCGTCTTATCATTAATCAATAGTATATTAGGTCAAATAAATATTTAAAGATCAATTGTCTAAGTCCGTAGAATATAACATAAGTTGGCTTTTCTTAAAATTATAAGACAAACACAATAAATAAATGAATGAAATCTGTATAAATATAAGAAACGAAAAAAAAAAAAAAAAAGAGCACCACATACCTTTTGTTCAAATACCCTGTTCAAATACCCACAAATAATTCGTGATTTGCCATTTATAAAAGTTATAAATTTCAAAAGTAGCATCTGCATATCACTTTTACGAATTCTGTATCCATGCATATAATCTACTTTTATGAATTTTAAACTAATTTGAACTCCACTTTAGTTTAACAAATATACCTTTATATTTATAATCTCACTTTGTTTGGTAAGATCAAATAATCCCAAACTAAATTAGTTTTCTTAGATCTAGTAATAAAATTATCACTACTTACAAAAATCATACGAATCATTAAAATATGAGCAACTAAAAGTGCATGAATTAGCATCAACTTTTTCTTTCTTTTAAAATTGAAATCAAATGAGCAACAGTAATGGCCATATATATGCAGGTGATGTGATGTAATTGCCCATTTGCTTAACTTTTTATCACCATATTTCAATAATAAATGTAATTTCTTAATAAAACGAGCCTTACGACTAAATCAGTTTCTTACCATATCAAGGATGTACTCAATTGGTTAGAGCATCGTGCTGATAACGTGTTATGAAATATAGTAAGTAAAGAACTTAAACAGAACTTGAGTAAAGAAATATAGTTTGTAATCTTTCACTCTATATCAATTTTGTATATGAATACATGGCTATTTATAGCCTAATTTCAAGTTGTGCATTATGTCCACTTTATAAAGTAGGATAATAAAAACAATAAATTATTATTAAGTGCACTCCATTTATTTTCCATTTTGCTATATACTAATATTAAGTGCACTCCTTTTATTTCCCATTTTGCTATATGGCATCGACATATACATAACATCTACAATATTTCCTGCAGAATAGATGGCAAAATGGGTAGCCCTTTTTCCTTGCTATAAATGGCATGGATCCTGCAAAGAGCAGAACCCGCAACTTTCCAAGCAAAACCACATTTTTCTATGCAGCATGTGGTCCTCGCATGGTCATATGTTACATGATATATTGCAAGCGCCTCGTTGAAAACGTCTTCGGTCTTGCTTACAGTTTGTTCAAACTCCACAGCACCATAGAGCAACTGCATTGAAAGAAAATCAACTGAGAGACCTTTGTGTGGTAGAGAGGTTTCCAAGAGACACTCGAATTAAAAGAGAAGTTAAGGGTTGCAAGATAAAAAGAAAAAATGAAGGAGGACCGTAGAAGAATAAGAACTAACCGTCTTGTACTTCTTTATAACTTCATTGCAAGAGGTGATTCTAAGTTCTGAACCTGAACTCATGGCCCTTGTCATATCCTTTTTGTACTCCTCGTATCTTCCTCTCCACAATTCCATGCATGTTGGAGGGATTTCAACCTCAAAGCAAGGCAGTTTATAGATCTCTACACATAACAAAGAAGTAACACAATGATCACTGAACTGCTAGTGATTCACTTGTTATTTCCTATCAAATATTAAATAATATAACCTCATCCATCAATTCATTTGTTAGCTTGTGTTTCATGAAGCACAAAGAGAACACAAACTATAGTCTCCCAGAAAAGATAAGCCCAAACAACTATGCAACAATGGAGCTTCTAAAACTATAAAAAACGATTGGAAACACAAGCCAATATTATGCATGCAACAGGGGAACCTGTTACACAGAAATCTTCATCTGGAAATGAGTCAACGTGATCATAAATCTGACCCAGAATAGAAGTCGAATGATAGCTGAAGGGGTTCCCCTTTTCCATATAGTGCGGGAACTTGTTTGCCTTCAAATCATGAGGGATGCTAACCTGTCTTGCCAGAATAACATGCATTGTGTAAGTAACTCTGCATTCAAGCTGAAAGGAAGGTTGGTGGCTAGTAATAGTGTTCGTTTAAACATAAACATTATGAGGTATCATAATAGAAGAGTTGGAGAAACAGATAAATAAATACAGGCACCAAGTCGAGGGCAGAATTAAGTTAAAACTAACCTTCTTCCCGCTTTTAGGTGCATCTAATGCATCATAGTAGATATCAACCAGGTGAAGCATCTTTCCTTTCAAGCTATGCATCTCATCCACATCATCACCTCGCAACATCAGAAGACGATCCATAAATGCCAGCCAGCTATCAGCTGCCATAGACATATTGGCACTAAAACAGCAGAAAGAGACTACATCAGGAAATAGGACGAAGAAAGGCTATAAACAAATTTGAACAAGTAATAAATGAACGTGTTAGCTATGAAGTATCACTAATACAAGATTGTTAAAATATTCAAATTCAACCAGAATTTTGTGTTAAAGGATGAGCAATTGACAATAACATTGCATATTCAGCAGGCCATCTAGGAGGTAGTATTACTGGTCTTGTACTTTTCTCAGTTCCCATTATCGACCGCCAAGATAGTTTCTCCAATCCCGGAGAATATATCTAGAAAAAATGTCAGCTCACTGAACGTCAAAAACCATTCCTTTTCCTGTCAAAGCATTGCTCTGAAGCGGATGACATGTCAAAAGTATTCCAGAAATAACGATGGTGTTTAGATTGCTACACTCTTTGAATTAAATACCAGAATAAAATATGTAAACTTATAAGCATACCCTTTAGCTTTAGCTTCCAGAAATTGCCTAAAAAGTTCATATTCCAATTCATCAACTGAAAATTCACTTGGCTTCTTGCTGACTGCCTTCGGAGTTGAGTGCATGCGAGTCCATGGTTTACTTGTTGTATAAGAATCTACTAGCTGAAACGTAAAAACCAAATATTGTAAAACCATATTCCTCCAAGACAGGTAGTCAGAAATTCTTGTAAACAACCAGTACCCAGAATGAAATAAATATAAGTGGTAAGAAATGAATCTTGAGCCTAACTCAACCCCAAAAGCTAGCTCACGCAGGGTGGATCGCCCAAGACTGTATAAAGAGACCCATTTTTCATCTCCAACAACCAACTGACATCTAGAAGGTGAACATATAGCATGGGGACCCAGCATCGGATAAACCAAAAAATTGAGATAAACCTTGATTCTGATACCATGATAAGAAAATGGACCTTGGGCGTAACTATATATATATATATATATAGCATGGGGACCTTGGGCGTAACTCAACCCCAAAAATGAGCTCATGCGATGAAGATTGCCTAAGACAATAACAAGAAACCAAATTGTACGTCCCACAGGCCACACCAATGTGGGACTCAACATGTGCCCCACCGCCATGCCCAGGATTAGATATCTCTAGAGCAGAGACAATACAATATGGGAGCTCAACATCTAGTAAACCAGGAACTGGGAAGAGCCTGATTCTAATATCATCATAAAAAATGGACATTGGACATAACCTAACCAAAAAGCTACCTCATGATCACCAAGACCATAAAAGGAAACCCATTTTTGAATTCCAGACAATGTGGGATTTAACAATAAGTAAGCTCCCTTCCTTCCAGAAAGTAACTCTGAGAAACGCGAACTGAAAACCAACCTTTCGGTTCATGGAAATCCAATACATATCACCATCAAGTCACCCTTGGCAATCTCAGTAGCAGCTGACCTTGGACCTTTAGTGGAAAAAAATATACCATATTTGGCATCACCAACAATATCTGCAAGCTCTTCCACATATCGCGCTTTCGTCACATGTACATCTCCAAAGTGAAGACCAGGATTTCTATAGACCAAAACACACCCAGATACTTGGCCATAACCTCTGCATTTCCGGTGCACAATTGCAAAAAGGGATCAGAAGCTGAGATATTCTGCATAAAATGAGAATATTAAAATAAGCATATAAGATCAGAATCTAAACTAACTATCTTGTTTCAAAGCTTAAATTCTCTTTGGAAGAAAACCTTAGCTTAATGAAAGTTCACAACAATGGTAAATGTCATTTTCAGCATCTCTCCTCAGTCATCATTGTTAAACTTACAATTATAAAGAATTTAAGTTGCTACACGTTATGCCAAAAAGATAGTGTTTAAAAGATAGAGGCAGACAGAAAAAAAGTCATGGATGGAAGCAACAAAACCCCCATATATGTAGGTGAAGTACGAACTTATGTTCTCACAACAATCATAACTTCCTTAGAGCCCTATTCATTGTCAAGGAACTGTTGAGCCACACCTCGTATTTCTTGTGATATCTAGTTTAGCCACCTGTCATAATATTTTTTTCCATTAATTTCTACAGTGGTGGGGTGTGTGTGTGGTGGTGGTGGTGGGGTGGGGCAATAGGCCATGGCTTCAAGTCCAAACAACCACTTCCCCAAATTGGAAACATCCGTACAGTTTCCATTGGCAAGTACATTTCATTCTCTGTCAAACACAAAATATAAAAACATATAGAAGCTCCAAACGCCTGTCCAGAGAATGATTTTCAGTCTACTTACAGAATAACAGAGACTTCATTGCTTTCCAGTACACCAGTGGGATCAGCTGTTCCCATAAGATAAAAACTGTCACAAAGAGGAAGTTTTCCTCCTCTAAGCTTAGTTCTTTCAAGCTTTGCAAGCCTAGACAAGCGAGCATGGAGATGAGGTTCATTGAGAGGTATCCCAGACGATATCATCCTTGCTGCTAGACAATCATCATCCATTTCTCTATAGTTGATAGCAACTATTTGAAGAGTTGAAGAAATGACTCAGCAAAAACGTTCTGACAGACACATATTAAATGAGAAATAGTAACAGAAATAGTTGGACACTCATTCATCCCTACCTTCCTATGACTGAAGGAGTAACCATATTACAACAAAAGAACACTGAAGAATATAAATTGGCAGTATGGGTGATTCCATGGTTATGTTACAAGACTTGTCAAAATAAGAAGATAAACGCAATAGGAGTATCTGATTCTTCTATTACCTTTTAGAGCTCCACGTTTCCTCAAGTACACTTGTTTCGTCTCTTCCAAAGCACTTTCCAAAATCTCCATAAAGAATTCTTTCTGGACTCCTCCATAGCTCAGCAGAGATATTAAATTCTTGGACAGGCATGCTTGATTTGGTCTATGCCTTAAAGAGAGAAAACCTAAGAATTAGGGAGTTAAATGCACGTAGAATGTCAATGTTAAGAAATGAGTAAAAATACCAAAAGTCCTCTTAAGTTTAGCACACATCTCGCCCTGAGCCACTAAAAATTGATAACAAGAGTGTCGTTTTCCAACTTTGTTCCCGTGAAAGGAATTTACGAAGAAGCCATGTAGCCTTTAGAAGGTTAGTACAAATGCATCCCTACCAATTCATATGACTGTACCAGACATTACCAACTCATAAGACTCTACTAGACATTGCTCATAACTCATAAGTCCAGCGAACCTAGGCTCTGATACCACTTTGTGGTAATTTAACTAACCTAAATTCAAAACCACCGGTAACTACTTAACCTCTTATTATCAACAACGTATGGCGAGGGGACCTGATTAGGCTCTTTGAACCCGCGATTCTCAAGAAAACCAATGATCTCAAAGTTTCACGAAACCTGGTCAGAGTAGACTGGTTAGGGCACTTAAGGCTGCTTATGTTTTGTATATATGGAGTCAACACTTACATCTAGGAGAAGAAACCAAATATGGTTCACGAACACCCCCGCCTCACCTCCCTATCCCAAAAAAAATCAAAACTAACCAGAGGTGAAACATGCTTGGGGGCTTCTGTTTCTACTGATATAATTGAAATTAGAATGTTCGCCGTGCAGAGTAGCAATGGCACATGGCAAAGTTTGGATGATTTAGGTGGGTCAAGAAGGGTTGAACCAATAAATGGGCAAGTCAGTAACTCACTCAAAGGTTCTAAATAGTGGGTCATATCCCAACCCTTGTGGCTATATAACATACGAAAAAGTTCTAAAAAATTGACAAGATTTCTCATGGTTCAATTTGGTTTACATATCCACCCAACTTTTAAGTGGGCTGAATTGGACGAGTCAAAATGGACTAAGTTAATAATTGGGCAGGTGGGTGAAACACCTGACAATGCAAGCTAAGTTTTGACTCGGATCTAGTTCAAGGTACATAAATAGTTAGGGGGATACAAGAAGAAACAAATCATGTGTTGACATCAATATCACAACCGTCGCGCACTGGTCTAGGAGTCCCCATAGAAGCAACTTTGGAAAGAATATCCAACAAAAAATAAAATTTCAAGAAAAATGGCCTACCGTAGGGTAGCTAGCTAGGCGCCCCGTTTTGTAGATAGTGCAAAAACACGCCAAATGTTGCTTATTCATCATTTAAGAGTCACATACGTTCTAGACCCATTTTTTGACAATATTTGGACAAATTAAATTCCTCTCCTCTCCTCTCCTCAAACTCTAACAACAAGGGTTCAAGGAAAACCACAAACCAAGGTTCAAGAACGATTACAGAAGATTCTTCTTTAAACTATTAATCTCCCTTTTGTAACTAGGAGCAAATAAGGTATATAAGGCTAACTCTAAGTGTGGAAGCATCATTGTTCTTTCTCTCTATCCCCACTGAGTTATAGATCTATGATTTTTATTAAAAGAGATTGAAAAAAATAAAATTATAATGCTTAAAATTTAAATTTGAAATCGGATCAAGGTGCTCCACCTCTCCACCACACTATCAAGCTACACTCGAATAGGCCATGTATCCATGAATTTCCTTTCGTGATCTGATTAAGGCAATCCTGTGTTTTGTTGGTAACTGAAAGAAATCATCGCTTTGGAGAATCTATTAAACCAAGCTCTAGGTAATTAATTCACTCCATACAAGGTTTTCTTCAATCTTAGCCTCAAAAGATACGCTTCCCAAATCTAGGGAGAGTTGAAAAAATGAATTTTTTTTTTGGGCAAGTAAAGAGAAGAAGAAATAACGAATTAGGAGTTCACATTTTTATATTCAGAGAGAGCGGGAATCAGGTTATGGATGTATTGACACAACATATTCTAGGAGAGATGCGTTGGTGTATGTTATTTGTTAATGATGTAGTGCTTAATAACAAGACGGCGGAGGAGTTAATGAGAAGTTGGAGGTTTGGAGACAAACCCTAGAGTCTATAGGGCTTAGTTGAGTAGCACCAAGACAGAGTATTTAGAGAGTAGGTTTAGTGACATGACCCTTCATAGGAAGGTGTGGAAGACGCAAATTAGGATAGAGGGTTAGTGGGTAGGAGTGCGTCCTTACTAGTAGGGAGGAGTGCTTTGTTTGTCGATGTACCTGTAATCATAGTGTTATGCACGTGGCTTGTAGTTTCTTATTCGTGGTGTTTAGCTAATGTTTGCCATTTCGAATGGATAGTTCATAGTATTACTCTGAGGGCGTCTTGTTTCTTTTATTATCTAGTGGTGTGTTACCCCATTTTGTTGTTTATTGTATGTTTGCTGCTTGTCAAACTGTTATTTGTCATGAGCCGCGGGTCTATCGAAAACAATCTCTCTACTTCATCTAAGGTAGCGGTACGAACTGCGTACACTTTACCCTCCTCAGACTCCACTTTGTGGGAATACATTGGGTATGTTGTTGCAGAGAGCGGGAATCAGAAAGGGGACGGCGGAGGGGGCGGGGGATCAAGTGAAAGACCTCTATTGAATTATTTTAATATATAAAACATACAGAAATACAACACACTCAAATAAAAAACAAGAGAGAAGTACATTGGGAAAATTATTGAATGGGGAAGCATAATATTTTCTAAGATAATTTTAGGATCAACTTTCAGAGGGTTTTTTAAAAAGGGGACTCGAGTTAATGAAGATTAATGCTGAATGGAGGATTTTTAAATGGTCAAGGCAAAATTAAAGTTTACATAGAGGAATATGACACACACATGCAAAATATAATAGTCAGCGACGTATCCAAAAGATAACAACTTTTTCAGTTTCCAAATACAAAACATATCCTTTGGAACTACTTCGCAACAAGTATTATACTCAATTTTCAGGAGATAAAGAGGATACCTGATTGAAGATAAAGAGCATACCTGATTGAAACTATCTCCAATGAGTTAAAAGTTGGTATACTTGAAATTATTGGGTCTGTCTCAACCTTCACCATTGAGGGTCTAACTTGAATTTTTCCTGATCCAATCTAAGAGAATGATGAAAAAGTGAGGCAATTATTGAAGACTAAATAGCAACACAAAAACCAAGTAACGAGGGGATAAAGTTTTCACATAACAATATCAAAAAGGTGCCAGGGATTTTCATTTTAGCTGGCATGTTAAAGTTCCAACACAAAGAACGCAATATTATTTTAGCTGATCACTTGGCCAACATTGGAGAAGACTCAAAGAAGCTAATCATCTATCATGGGATGAACTCCTTGCTGGAAAAGATAAAGAGCATGGTGAGGCTTGATATGGAAGGAATCCCATATTTCAGAATCACTGATAAGAAGAATCATTTTGTTATTAATGATTGTAATAATTTTTATGTATAGTAGTATTAGTATAACTACTCACCACCCAACCCTCTACTCTTATGCTAGGAAGATCCAGCATTAACCACCTTAATTTTTGTGCTCAGATGTATCTAAGAATGAGTTCTCTCATTTTTCATATTATCCTGGAGGCAAAGGTCTACATCCTCCTCCATGTACTTGATTTTTTGGAGAATATAAAGGGTCGGGTAAATCCCTAACCCCACACCATCGGTGGTTCTAAAAAAAAACAGAACACAATATATATATATATATATATATATATATATATTATAATAACTGGTCAAAGATGGAATTGCAATAGAAGATGAACAAGTCAAATGTGATTCTTCAATTAAACAAGGTAAATTACGTGAGCTGCTTTGAAGGATAAGCTTCTAGCTAGAGGACAACTGGATGAAGAACTAATAGCGCTGTAGCTTCTCTAGAAGTATTATTTTAACTAGTGCTGTCAAAAGACTATCAAAAGTACTCCTTTTGAAAGACTGCCTGAAAACTTCTAAACACAATGCCGACCTACTTTTAATTAGCCAGCAAAATGGGTTATACAAAAAAAGAAATAAGAAGAAGAAGAAGAAGCAAAATACTCCACAAAGAATCAACCGCACGTATATTCTGCAGTAACTTTATTCCCATTTTACAGAACGAACTTTAAGTGGAAGTCTATTAGTTCTTTTATTTCCTTTTTCTAATAACTAAGTAAACTCGAGGACCACTAGCACATGGTTCAGAACTTGATGGATAATGAGCCCTCCCGTTTCCAGTTAAATTAGTTTAATTTGATCCTGAATGAATAATCTTTTGAAGTGGTGCCTAAATTTTAGGCCTTAAGACAAATTGAATAACTCCTAATTTGATTGGGCTCAAAAGTGTGGTTATTAACGCAAAGTTTACAACCTAAAATCAATATAAAACATTTTCTTCCAAACGCATATAATTCCTGATAAAGCACTTATATCTTTAGCATAATGCACTCCCAAAAGAGGTGTTAGTAATGAAATGAAATGGTGAAAATTTTAAATATCTATTCTGATAAATGCAGAAACTGCTCAGATAAATACATGGTCAAAGTATTCGAAAGAAAATAGCAGCATCAAATGAATTTTTTTTTTTTTGAAAAACAAAAAAAGCAACTCAATAGAAGTCGAAACATACCACATATAGTCCAATCGGTGATAGGCCAAAACACATGCAGTTGCACAACTGTGTGGCTAATTACCAACCCATATCATTCTTCAATAGTTTATCACTTCATGGTTCAATAATAAAATACATCTATGATAGTTACCCAAAAAAATACAGCGATGCAACCTTTTCAATCAAATGCTACTCTTAAGAGATGATGGAAAGTTTAAAGTAAGACAACCTCTCATTAAAACTCAACCTCTAACTTTCTTGGACATCTTTTCAAGTATAATTTCTTCCTTCTTTAAGATTGCTTTTTAGATTTTGGAATTAGTTTAAACTTGATGCCGCGAGGAAATAAGAGTAAAATAGAGAAGAGCTTGTGGTACATCAATCAGGTTTTCCTCTTTTCCTCTGATTCTTCAAACAAATGAAATACTCAAAAGGCAAAGGCATACATGGGAATCTTCATATACCAAACATCCTTCGTTTTATTGCTGCAGGATCTAGGACTTATTGTGATACGGGCAGCCCGATGCACTAAAGCTCCCGCTTTGCATAGGGTTCAGAGAAGGGCCCGACCACAAGGATCTATTGTATGCACCAGAGGTTGTTTCCAAGGCTTGAACCCGTGACGTCTCGGTCACATGACAACAACTTTACCCGTTACTCCAAGACATTCCTTCCTAGGACTTGTGTGATACGAAAAAGTTAAAAAGAAAATGACCGGATATAGGATTAAAACATGTTAGCGGGAACGTGAAATAAAGAACAAGACAAAGACACAAGATTTAGCGTGGTTCGAATCCGAATGATCCTACGTCCACAGGAGAACAACTGTCTTTATATTTTACTAACAAAGAAAGGGAAGAGATCATAATTATGCGTAAGAGAATTGCTCTCCCAACTCTCTACTCTTGCAATGGATAACTATGAATTTTGGAATGGTTTTACAATGAAGAATGTTCATCCTTTTATAGATGACAAAAATTAGGCACCAAGTAACAAAACTTAGCCTCTAAACACAAAATAAGAAAAGAAAAATAAATAAAAAAATTGTCCTCCACAAATTTTTACTTGCTCTCCAAGTTTACTTCCTAACCAAGTAATTTGATACATGGAATTTTCTTCCACATGGATTAGACCCCACAAAAAAACAAAACCAACTCTTTCAATCTCCATCTTGGTTTGCGTTTTCGAGCATGCATATGAACTGGGCAACCCGTTGTAAGAAACAAGAAGAATCAATAGTTTGTTGACAAACTAGCTCCACCTAGCAGTAGTTCTCTCAGAGTTGCATCAGTTGATGCGTACTCCCGCCAAGTCATTGCAGTGTGCAAAATTGGCGAGCGGAACTATCTTGGTCAACATGTCTGCAGTGTTATCGTCTGTGACAACCTTCACGACCTTGATAGTTCCCCCTTCAACGACATCACGAATGAAATGGAATTTGACATCAATGTGTTTGGTGTGCTCATGAAATCTTTGATTTTTAATCAAATGAATAGCACTTTGACTATCACATTTTAGATTTGATTCCACCAAACCTTTCAACCAAATAGCTTCTTCCACCAAACCTATCAACCAGATAGCTTATTTCACTGCCTCTGTTGTTGCCATATATTCCGTCTCACGACAATCGACAATTTGGACGTGTGCGTAACATAGCATATATAATGCTACCAACTGTGCTAGCATAAGGAACTTTTGACGTGTGTTGCACCTCATCCTCAAACTGAGGCATTTGTAACTTTGAATGTGTAAAATAAGGAGTTAACAATCTACTTACAGGCTTGCTCATATGCAAATTGAATCTCTCAAGAACTTTTTCGATGTACCTCTTCTGAGAAAGATGTACAACACCATCTCCTCTTGAAATCTCCATTCCAAGGATTTTCTTTCCAGCTCCCAAATCCATCATGTCAAATTCTTTGCTCAACAGTTTCTTCAAAGCATCTATCTCTGTGATGTTGTTAGCAACAATAAGCATATCATCAACATACAACAGTAAATAAATCATTGAGTTACCAGACATCTTCTTGTGATACACATAGATATCAAATGCACTCCTTGAGAATCCATGTGTAGTCATGAATAGATCAAGCCTATTGTACCACTGTCTAGGGAATTGATTCAAACCATCCAAAGACTTCTTTAATTGGCTAACATGATCTACATTTACCTCAGATAGGAAACCTTTAGGATGATCCCTATAAATTGTCTCTTTTAGATCACTATGTATGAAAGCAGTTTTGACATCAAGTTGTTGAAGCTCCAAGTCAAATTGTGCAACCAATGCTAATAGCACTTGAATTGAGCTTTGTTTCACGACTAGAGAGAAAATCTCATTGTAGTCAATTCCCTCCTTCTAACTTAAACCCTTTGCAACCAATCTCGCCTTGAACCTAGCATTTTCCACTTCTAGAATTCACTCTTTATTTCTGTAGATCCATGTGCATCCAACTGTCCTCTTTCCCTTTGGCCTTCCAACTAAGAGTCATGTTTGATTCTTGTTTCTTGTGGAGAGACTCAAACTCTTCCATCATGGTTAAACACCATTGTGCAGCATCCATGCAAGAAGTTGCTTCAATATGCGAAGAGGGCTCAAAATCCCTAATCTATTCTTCTGCAGCTACGAACGCATATGCAATTAGATTTGCTTTCTCTATAAAGCGTTTTGGTTTTCGTATCTACTTTTTCTCCCTTCCCTTCGCAATTGTGTATGGTTGATTGATAGCAAATTCTTCAAGATTGCATCTTTTGACTCATCAACTTGAGTCTCTTGATACTTCACCTAGGTAAGCTCCACCGGACACTAGTAGCTCCACTTGCTCGTAGTTCTTGTTTCCTGATAACTCCATAGAAACTTTACGAGGATCAAGTATAGAGGACTCGTCAAAGATAACGTCTCTCGTAACTATAAATTTAAGCAAAGGCAAACACTTACTCCATCCACATACCCTAAGAATATGGCCTTCCTAGCACAATAGTTAGAGGGTTTACCTGACCATACCTCATTCGGAGTCTTAAAGGCAATCGTTGACACTTTGGACATTTTGTGAACACAAGACTTTTCAAGAAGAGTTCTGTTCATTCTCTCGGCAACTCCATTCTGTTGTGGTGTGTGCTTGATCATCTTATGCCTTGAGATTCCATGAACCTTGCAGAAATCATTAAACTCTTCACTGCAAAAACTCCAAATCATTGTTTATGCGAAAATACTTTATTCTCTGCTCCAAATTAATTCTCAACCAATATCTTCCACTTTTTAGATACTTCAAAAGCATCACTTTTTGCCTTCAAGAAATGCACCAAAACCTTTTGTGAAAAATCATCAATAAATGTGAGAAGATACCTCTTTCCACCCTTGGATGTAACTTTAGAGGGACCCCATAAATTTGAATGGAGGTAGTCTAGCACCCCTCCGTCTTATGCTTGCAATGCTGAAGCAGACCTTCTTTTGCCTCCCTAGGACACAATTCTCACAAAATTCAAGTGTGTTTTCTCACCATTCAAAAGGTTTTGGCTTCTCAGCATCTCCAATCCCCGGGCGCTAGCACCCCTCCGTCTTATGCTTGCAGTGCTGAAGCTGACCTTCCTTTGCCTCCCAAGGACGCAGTGCTCACAAAATTCAAGTGTGTTGATCTTCTCACCATTCAAAAGGGTTTGGCTTCTCAGCATCTCCAATCCCCGGGGTTTGGCTTCTCAGCATCTCCAATCCCCGGGCGCTAATATGGCTCAGTCTCATATGTCATAATCTTGCTTTGTCATCAATTGATAATTGCACCTGTAGATCCATTAACAGAGCCAACAATGGTGCCTCCTACCAGTGTGTAGAGGCCATCCTGTAGCTTGGCGTTCAGTATGACTGAAGAAACTTTAGTCACCTTTATAGTTCCTCCTTCGCTCATGTACTTGTAGTTTTGTTTATCTAGAGTACTCAAGGAGATCAAATTCTTTTTTGGATCATGAACCTGACAGACTTTTGTAGTAGTCCTCAGGATTCCATCATGGCAGCGAACCTGAACTAAGCCAATGCCAACTATTTTACAAGTTGCATTATTGCATATTACCACGGTTCCTCCACTTTTCTCATAGTTGTTGAACCAATCTCTTCAGAATGTCATATGTAGAGTACAACCAGAATCTCGCACCTATTTGTCGCCAGACTCCACTATTGCATGATGTTGTAAGTACATATTCATTATCGAATCATGCACCTGTTCAACAATGACTGCACTCGCCTTTTCTTTAGACTTTAACGTTGGGCAATCTTATTCAAAGTGCCCCTTCTTGTGACAACCCCAACACTCTACATTCTTCTTGTTCACATGAGACTTCAATCTGTGTTTTGATTTGTTTCTTCCCAGTTGGCTAGTACGGTCTCTCACAAAAAACCACTAGTTTTATCATCTTTGTCTCATTCAAAATGCCTATGCACTACACCTTCTCAATAGTGATGGGACTACTTGTTATACATCATTGAATTCTCAATATAACAATATTTTGAAGTCGATGAAAATAACAAAACACATGCAAGCGCCTCTTCATTCTTTTTAATTCCGACAGTCTGTAAGTCCATGACAAGTTTATTGAATGCATCTAAAGGGTCTTACAACAAAGTAATTGACTCTATCTTAAATGTGTGAAAACGCCGACGTGAATGTCACCGACCGATCCCGGTGAAGCCCTTGCAGCTTGGTCCTATGTCAATACCTATAATCACTTCACAAAGCACGTTAGGTACAAGGGACAGTTGGATGACACTTAATGCATCGCCTTCAATCTTCTCCTTGTTGAAATTTGACGTACCATCGGGTACTTTCCATCAATAGTCTGGATTGGACCTTTCCTCTGCAGTAACGCCATCACATGGATCTTACAGAAATTGAAGTTGTTGCACCTACTAAATCTATCAATTTCAAACTTCATGGAACTCATCATTACTTGTTCTTCCTTTTCTACTACGGATAGTATTTTCAAATAGAGAAAACCAAACTAATTCTCTCTGATGTGGAGACTATGCTGCAACAACAAAGCACACTAAGACTGAACCTTATGCTCTAATACTCATTATTAGCGAAAACAACAACAACAACAACAACAACAAACCCAGTGTATTCCCACCTAGTGGGGTCTGGGGGGGATAAGATGTACGCAGACCATACCTCTACCTCTGGTGAAGTAGAAAGGTTGTTTCCGATAGACCCCCGGCTCAAGGCACGAGATACCACACAAACATATAGTAAAGCACAGAAGCAGATTACATAACATAAATACGGCACCCATAAGTAATATAAAACAGAGGAAAGCAGAGGAAAGCACACAGATTCGTAATAAAACATGGAACACGGAACAAGGAATCATAACAGGAATAAAACCCCCACCAAGTACTTCCCTACACTAGCGACCCAAACTGGCCCTAATCCTCTGCCGAAATTCGCGCCCTCCAGACCTTCCTATCTAGGTCATGTCCTCGGTGAGCTGTAACTGTTCCATGTCCCGCCTAATCACCTCACCCCAGTACTTCTTCGGCCTACCCCTACCCCGCCTAAAACCATCCAATGCTAGCCTCTCACACCTACGGACCGGGGCATCCATGCCCCTCCTCTTCACGTGACCGAACCATCTCAATCGTGCTTCCCGCATCTTGCACTCCACTGAAGTCACACCAACCTTCTCCCGGATAGTCTCATTCCGAACTCTATCCCCTCTAGTCAGTCCACACATCCAGCGCAACATCCGCATTTCTGTCACCTTCATTTTTTGGATGTGGGAGTTCTTAACTGGCCAACACTCCGCTCCATACAACAAGAAAAAAAAAATAAGAGAAAGACACAAGATTTAACGTAGTTTGAATATGAATGATCCTACATCCACCAGAGAACACTTGCCTTTATATTATTAACAAAGAAAGGGGAGAGATCCCAATTACACATAAGAGAATTGTTCTCTCAACTCTCTATTCGTGCAATGAACAACTATGAATTTTGGAATGGTTTTACAATGAAGAATGTTTATCCTTTTATAGATGACAAAACTTGAGCACCAAGTAACAAAACTTGGCCTCTAAGCACAAAATAAGAAAAGGAAAATAAACACAAAAATTGTCCTCCACAAATTTTTGTTTGCTCTCCAACTTTACTTCCTAGCCAAGTAATTTGGCACATGAAATTTCCTTCCACATAGATTAGACCCCGCAAAAGAACAAAACCAACTCTTTCACAACATATAGTGTATCTTAATGATAGATGCAGAAATACCTTTCTATTAACAAGAAAAGTTCCCTTAACAGCGCAGCCGTTGAAGAACAAACGACACTGCATCAACAAAGGCTTAGAGGAAGCAGAATGAGATGATTAGTAAAGCTTATTTTGAAAAATCAAGTATAATGAAGTATTCTACGATTAGTTACCGGTTCCCTATTCCAAGATACACTCCTTTTTTCTGCAATCATGTGATCAGGGTCCACAGTATCAACAAAATTCTGAGAAAAAAATTATATGATTAATGGAGTTATACCAGCCCAAGAATAAACAAATATCAGCAGAGGCATATGATAATGCACAATCCCAACGAGTTTCAACTAAAATGGTCCCTCAAGTTTAAGTTGCTCCATTTTTGTTTTCCTCGTATAATTTGAACAAGATTGGAACCTTTTGGTCTAACCAACACAATTCTAACATATATCGTCAAAAATTAACTGAATTACTCATGTATAATGCCTTAATTTTGGGTTTGGCCCACTTTTGTCCTTTTTTATTAAGTAAAAGATTTCATTAATAATAACAAGGCCAACGTGGCCGTACAAGTGGTATACCAAAAGAAGAGAAACTTACAAAAAGGAGAAGAGTTAATAGCTGCCCCATGGTGGCAGGTTGACACTGATAAATTCAGTCCTGGATCAGTACTTACTTACATGATGTCTCTGTTTCTTGTCCTCAAGGAACTTCTTGTGGCAAGGTAACAAAGACAAGAAAGGTTATAATGTAGTCAAGTGGGATATTGTAACATTTAGCAAGGAACAAGGTGGTATGGGGATTAAGTAACTCAAGACTTCTCAACCCAAGTCCTCTCCAGAAATGGATTTGGAGGTTCTGGAATGATGATAGATCTCTTTGGAAGAAATACATTACACAAGTATGGTTTGATAAATCATTGGACAACAAATGAAGTGAAGACTACATATGGATGCGGTCTATGGAGAACAATTAGAAATATGTGGAATCATTGCAGTGAAAATTTGAGCATAAAGGTGGGTCACTCTCCCCTTTCTGGGAAGATCACTGGATTGAGCAAAGGAATCTCTGAATCCTATTCTAGGATTTGTACCTTATTAATCTTCAAAAGAATAATAACATCTCATAGTTGTGGACAGAGCTAGGGTGGAACCTCTTGTTTAGAACTCTAAATGATTGGGAAATAGCGAGTTGCAGATTTTTTGCAGATGTTGAATTCCTTTACAGGACTACTGATGAACCAGATAAGCCGGTGTGAAACTTATGCAGTAAAGGGTTTTTCACTGTTAGATGAGTTTACTGGGAGAAAAACAAGATTAGTTTATCTGAGCATGGCTTTGGAAACTTACTTGGAAGATTAAAATTCCAACGAAGGTTTCTGCTTTTGTTTGGCTGGTTACAAGGAAGGTTTGCTCAACACGAGGCTTTACAAAGAAGAGGTCTACAGCTATGCTCAAGATGTCTCTTTTGTGAGAAAGATGTAGAAAGCAATGAACATCTATTTCTACATTGTCGGACAACTGCAAATCTGTGGCACATGTTCTTCTGTATCCTAGGAGTGACTTGGGTGTTACCTAGATCAACTCTAGAACTTTTGTGTAACCGGAATGAAATAGGAAGAAGAGAGGCAGAGGAAGATTGGTGGGAGTCCATTCCAACTTGCATTTGGTGGACAATTTCAAAGGAGAGAAACTCAAGACAATTTGAAGATAGCGAAAATGAATTGTCTTAGTCTTGTATATTTTTGGTGTAAATAGGATATAATGGGGTAAGAAATAGGTGCCATGTGATCAACAAGCCACAACCACTATCACGAAAGCCAGGGAAGTCATACAAAGATGTAATTACGCTCCTCGTGTCGCGATCGTAATGTACCTTTATTTATGTCAGATTCTGCAATTTCAATTAAGGACCAACTGGCTACTATTGTAATAGGGTAAGTAGCTCTCATAAATAGTCAAAGTCCAGTATTTTTTTCATTCAGCTTGTTCTGATGATGTTGTTGATGAACTCCACAGAGAGTATTTTGGGAATGGATTCCTTTGTTCATTGAAGACTTGTTAAGGTGAGTTTTCAAGAGAAATTCTTCCCTTAAAATTTATTGCGAAAGATTCGTTCTTTTAATTGCTCAATCGAGTGTGTGTGTGTGTGTGTTCATTCAATTACATTAATTGGATCTTCTCTAAATCTCTATCTTTACTTTGTTTTAATTACTTCACGTTAGGTTGCTATCATGTTTAGACCTACCAGAAGATGTTGCCACATGCTAGGCCATCTCCTCATCTACAGGTTTACCAGTGGGAATCTTGGCGGAGTTAATATTTTATACACTTTGAAAACTTATTTTAACATAAAGACACAAGTCCTAAACAATTATAGAAATGGACACTTTTAATGATGTCATCACATTGACTAAACGTCGGACACAAGTTTTAAAAAATCCAATTTAGTCCCACCTCAAGTTCAGGCAATAAATTTTAGAAAATACAATTTAGCCTATCTCAAAAAATATAAAAACCTCATATTTAATTAAAAGAAAATCACAAATCTTTCAAAACAAGCTTGTTTTTCCCTCCTTTGCAATTTTTCGGCTTCCATTGAAAACTCACGCCTCTGTCCACTGTTTTCAGCCATTGTTATCCACCTCCCGACTGTTTTTATCCCTCCATTTATGCCCATAAAGCTTTAAAATCACTCCCACTTTTCTGAAAGAGCTTTTAGCTTCATTAGATACATTCAAACACTCCAGGTGTTCTTCCAAAGCTATAATTTGTTTCATTATTCTGGTGGTCATTGGAAAAGAGATCAGGCTGGTCTTTTCAATTTATGTACGAAGGTCTCAATAGTAAACAAAAACTATAGTCTAGTTAGTCTAGGTGTCGACCAGGTATAGACCACTACTTAGTCTAGTCGAGATTATCATCTAGGTCAATCATGTCTATTGCAAAATATGTAGTTGGTCATGGATTCATGGGTGAATGGGAGAAGACTCCTGGAAATCCGTAACTAGGGAGACAGTGTTCATTGCCCTTCATCAGAACGGTTCATATAACGACATGAGCGCAAGCGTAATGGTGAGTGGGGACTTAAATTGCGATTCAAGCAACTTGGTCAGTGGCTACGTGATGAATGGGAGGGGAAAATTTCATCCATCATTCATAAAGAATGATAAGCACATATAATTCTACATGTTTTGTGTTGCTACCGATGGATGTAGGCCTATTTTAAGAATTAAAGTTGTTGAAAGGTCTGGGGAAGAAACTTCCACATCAGCCCCACCTCCACCCTCGGCAGTCGATGATATTCAATAGGGTATGAGGGCATGGATGATCATGCAATGGATATGGACATGGAAGATCCTAAAAATATTGTAGAAGAAGAGTGTGATGGAGGTGCCGAGGGGCAGTTCGAGTCATAACCAAGACACTCGTTCTCGGATGGAACTAGTTTTTTTATTGGGCAAACATTCAAGGACAAGAAAACATTGAAGATGTTATTGAAGAAGGCCTCGGTGAGGTCTTTCAATTTTCCTACGATCAACCTGTAAATATCCTGTAAGGTAACGTGTGTATCTCCTACTTGTCGGTGGATAGTGCGATCAATTGTGTATGAAGGACCCCGTAGGGTTCGCATCTACAAGTACATCTGTGAACACACTTGTGGTGTTGAACATGTCAGGGGTAGCTATAAGAATATCATTGCCAATGTCATTGCCACACTTTGTTTGAACCTTTATATAGACAACAAAGGTCCAAGCCCAAGAGAGATCCAGAGGATCTTTTATAGGGCGGTACACTGCAGATCGAGCCATTGGAAGTGTTGGAGGTGAGGTGTCATTGCCAAGAACATAGTTCGAGGGACACTGAAGCATGGGTATGTCGTGTTGCCTACTTTTTCTTACAAGTTTAAGAGCCTGAATCTTGGTTTTATAAAAACCATCATGATCGATGAGGATTTCTGGCAGGTTCATGTACTACTACACAACGTTTGGGCATGCATTGGGGGATATGCACATATGAGAAAGGTTATTGTAATTGATGGCACACATTTGTCTGGCAAATACGAAGGTGTTGTTGTCCGTTGTCGCACAAGATACGCAGAACCATATCTATCCCATAGCATATTGCATGGTGAACGAGGAGAATGATGCGGCACGGAGCTTATTCTTCGGGAAGCTTAAGTCTATTGTGGATGAACCAGATTTGTGCATCATCCCTATAAACACATAAGAATAGCCAACGACTTTTCAAAGCATTACTCGCATGTGCATTATGGACTGTGTATGAGGCATCTCAATGAAAAGTTTGATGCAGTGCATTATGGACTGTGTACTACAATGCAGCCAAGGCACAGCTTGGAAGAGTTTAATGATCATTTCGACTTGTTTGAAGATAAATGCTCGGACAAAACAGCTTGCCTTGAGCATAATGTTGGATTTGAACAGTGGAGCAGGGAATACTTTCCAAAAAATAGATTCAATGTGATGATCACAACTACATATTCTGCAATAGACATAATAGACTTGGATGATAATCTCGACTAGACTAAAGTAGTGGTCTATACCTGGTCGACACTAGACTACACTAGACTGACTAGACTATAGTGGTCGTTTACTGACGAGATTTCTGTATAAATATTGGAAAAACCAAAATGATCGCTTTTCCGATGACCACCGAAATAATGAAACAGATTATAACTTTACAAGAACACCTTAAGTGTTGGAATCTATCTAATGAAGCTAGAATATCTTTCGAAAAAATGGAGTGATTTTAAAGCCTATGAGCATTAATGGAGGGATAAAAATAGTGGGGGAGATGGACAACAACGGCTAAAAACCAAGGGTGTAGGGGTGGGGGTTGATGGAAGCCGAAAAAATCACAGGAAAATCACCTAAACATAGCAAAAAAAGGAAAAACGAGTTTGTTTTGGAAGATTTGTGATTTTTCTAATTAAATATAAGCTATTTATATTTTTAGAGATGGGCTAAATTGTATTTTCTAAAACTTATAGGTTAAAGTTGAGGTGAGACTAAACTGTAGTTTTTAGAACTTGTGTCCTAGGTTTGTTGTTTTTAAAAGTCAATGTTGACATCATAAAAAGTGTCAATTTCTATAATATTTAGGACTTGTGTCTTTATGTTAAAATAAGTTTTTTCAAAGTGTCTTAAATATCAACTCCCCCTGGTTTTTGATCTTCATTTGTATTCTTTAACCCTACTACTCTTTGTTCAATCATAACTATCAGTTTCCCCTTTTCTTTCGCAGATGCTCAAGCAAGTTCTTTATACAGCATTGAAAATGCAAATCTGTACACATTCCAATTTCTGGGTTTCTCTTCTATACAACAACAGCAACATCATACCCGGTAGGTTCCCACAAGTGGGGTTTGGGGATGGTAGAATGTACGTGGGGCTTATGATACTTAAAATTTAAGGAGCTTATGAAATCGAAGGAGTGACCAACAATGCCTTTCAATTTGGACTTGAGGGTGTTACGAGCAATATTTTCTGATGCCATCGGCCTATCACTCTTAATAAGGTAAGGCAAGAGGAGATGAAGCCGACCCATATGTGTTTACAAGTATCTTCTTCTTCATCTCCGTTTTATTTTGAAACTATACTTACCTTCTATTGTCCTTTCTTCAAAGTTTTCTCTTGATGCTAAAATAAATCGATCTTTGTTTCAGTGATGCAGCTAATTATATAAATTTTACATGCTTAATGTGGTAAATTTTCACTAAATGAGATGATTATGATAATCATCAAAGGTATAAAAATTATTTAAAATGTGTAAGATTTGATTAATCTTCAACATTGCCCAACATTTTGATCGGGTCTAGGTAAGGAAAAATCATTTTAGATATCTTTCATTGATTTTCATGATTCTTCTTCTATATGGTTGATCTATTGAATAATCTCGGTGGCTGGGGAAGAAAGGCTCCCAAATATTGAATTATCGTAATGTTTTTTCAGGTATTTTCACACTACCCTTTTGTTAATTTTAAGTCCATTTTTATACAAGATTATGTCAAAGTTATATAGAAAAAAACTTTTCATCGGCAATTTACTATAATAAGTTTGCTCAAGGTAGCAATTAAGAATTACCAATTTTTAGTATCAAGTAGTGTTACTCATTGGCTTATGACTACTTGAAT
>NC_061117.1:3088040-3122630 GCF_002878395.1 Capsicum annuum
TTTGTAACATACTTACGCAATCGGAGGGTCTACCTAAAACAACCTCTGTAACCTTCACAAAGTAAGGGTAAGACTGCGGACAGTACACCCTACACTGGTATGTTCTCGTTTGTTTGTTTTCTCTTCTTTTGTTAATTTTTAAAAGAACCAAACTGAAATTACAAGAAAACATACCAATAACACGTTGAAGTACAATATATATATATATTTTTTAAAAAAGAGAGAGAATTTCATAATTCAAGGAAAAGAAAACAAAGTTACCAAAAAAGCGATAA
The DNA here is from genome assembly GCF_002878395.1 of Capsicum annuum. NCBI lineage: Eukaryota > Viridiplantae > Streptophyta > Magnoliopsida > Solanales > Solanaceae > Capsicum > Capsicum annuum. The sequence continues at coordinate 3,088,316 of NC_061117.1, forward strand.
CATCTCAAGCCAACAAGAATGCCTTCCTCAATAATTATATTGGCACAACTTGCATCTTCAACAAATTTGACAATCAATACATTGTCATCTCTCAGGGCTCTTTGTAAGTGAGTCCGAGGGTCTACCTAAAACAACCTCTGTAACCTTCACAAAGTAAGGGTAAGACTGCGGACAGTACACCCTACACTGGTATGTTCTCGTTTGTTTGTTTTCTCTTCTTTTGTTAATTTTTAAAAGAACCAAACTGAAATTACAAGAAAACATACCAATAACACGTTGAAGTACAATATATATATATATTTTTTAAAAAAGAGAGAGAATTTCATAATTCAAGGAAAAGAAAACAAAGTTACCAAAAAAGCGATAACATCTCAAGCCAACAAGAATGCCTTCCTCAATAATTATATTGGCACAACTTGCATCTTCAACAAATTTGACAATCAATACATTGTCATCTCTCAGGGCTCTTTGTAAGTGAGTCCTTTCCAAGTATGGACCCTGGATAATTCAAAGCCAAATAATTTGAGTAATGTCAAACCAGGAACAACGAAATGTAAGCTTCAGCATACAAGGACACGAATTAAAACTATCAAATTTTATGCTACACAAAAACCCTAAAGCAAAAATTGATGGTCACTGAATACGCTAAGATCTCTTACAAACTGAAAACAAATAAGATATAGGTCTTTTCTCACAAGTAAAAATAAGAAAAATTATTCTGACTAGAGAACAATATATAACGAAACAAACTGGCATACGCTAGAGAAACAATATATAAGGAAACAAACTGGCATAGTTCTACTACAGAAACAATTTCTCTTTTTCATTTCTATGCTCAGTATGCAAAAGTTCTTCATAGGCTGGCAATAGTCCCTCTAGCAATAAATTGGAAAAGAGGATTCAGATGTAACAAGAAGTAAGGCTTGCAATGTAAATGTTCCATGAAACGAGTGCCCACAGAATGGCAATACGAACCTTGAAGGTACAGTATCCATTCTGTTTAATGTGGCAATAATAGAGATGAGTCTTTCTGGAATTCCAGTCCAAGTACTGCAATGATGAAGAAAATTTGTAATTCAAGGTGTTTACCTGTGACATACCTAGGCTACAGGTACTCCACAAAATAGATGAAAGAATAAGATGACACAATTACTTATCTTTCCTCACTACCTTCACCATAGGTACAACATATGAGTATTGTCCCTACCAACTAGCAAGTGGGAAACAGAAAAGACAAAAAAGAGCATGACAGAAACCCATGTTCGACTATTAAGTATTACTTGTGGAACACGTTTTAGCTTGTAAGGCAATGTACAATTGTAGATATACAATTCTATTAGATGCGCATTTTGCTCTAACTAGATTGACCTTGATTGAGGTCATTAAACAACACTCTCCTTCAATTTTGACCTACCTTAATTGTTTGGACTGTCTCAAAAATTATGACCTACCAAGAGTACCAAGAAATAGTGAAAATTAATATCAAGGGATTACAAATATGTATATACAATTACAATACCAAAGAATAAAACACTTATACGACAGAGATATGTTTTCTATCACTCTGTTTCTGCACCAAAAGAATAAATTCTGTAAGCATCTGCTTTTCACAAATGCTATTTTGGTCTTCACTGCATCCCATATTGCTTTTAAGACAATTAGTACGGATGATGCAAAGAGGGATGGTTCTCCAGACCTGCTTATTTTAAACTTATTTCTTGCCAATTTCTGATTTTGTCAGCCTAGAAACACTCTTCTGTTACTATCTATTGTTTTGTGTAGTTCAATTGTAGTACTAATCTGCTAATACATGTTGTTTTTGTTACTATCTATTACCTCTTGTACTTCCATCATGTCTTTTCCCAGACTGTTTTTGTCTTGAATCGGGAGTCTATCGAAAACAGCCTCTGTACCAAGCCTCTGAGGCACATGTAAAGGTCGCCATACACTCTACCTTGCTGTTGTTCCCAGACTTCTAACACTGCTTTGACAGTTTGAGGCATCACCCATTGCACACCATATATGTTAACAAAAAGATCCCACGGTTCTCTTGTTTGTCAGCAATGTAACAGATGTTGTAGATTCTTGGGCTTCTTCACAAATAATAACAATAATACTAAGGGAAAAGGCTCAAATATGCCACCGAACTATCAGAAATGGCTCATTTATGCCATCCGTTAAAAGTTAGGCTCATTCATGCCATCGCCGTTATAAAACCGGTTCATCCATGCCATTATTTTTAACTGTGATTTTTTAAAAAACAACTTTGCCACGTGGCCTCTTATTAGAGGTCCACTTTATTATATTGGACCCACTAAAAATTTTTGATCCATTAAAAAGAATCCACCCACACCCAACCTATCACCTTAACCCACTTGAATATTACTCTTCCAATGAATCTAAGTCCACATATTTCTGGAAAAACATTCATATATACACATAAATAGTGTCTGCGTGAGTAGGTACCAAACAACTCAAAACTTCACAAGTTGAAGCCAAATAAAGGGTACCAAACAACACTCAAAACCATTTTTACTCATAGATCCAAGAGTGAAGGCTACTTTGCCACTCTACGACACCTTTTGGAAACCAAAGCACATTTCCTTCTTCGTGCTCTCAACAAAATCACTTCCATGAATAACGTTCCTGCACAATTACGAATGTCCTCAAACTTATGCTTTTTTTTAAGAATCATTAATTCCAGCAATTTGAAGAAAATATGAAATTGGCAGATGTTCTGTTTTTTGTTTGCTATGTCCATTGTGTCAAATGTTTATAAGCAAGACTAGTTACAACCAAAAATAATCAAACAGGAACTAGAAATGTCCTGAATGATATCACTTTGGCGGACAACACTAGATATGTTGTTGATGTTGTACAACATAATGGTAGTCTTGTTCAACGTTCCCATGGTGAGTTGACATCGTAGCCCATTCAGGAATCTTCCATTTTTAGATATACAAAATCATAACCATGCCTCGAATGCAACTTTATGGCAAAGCTAGGCCTAATAATAATCTCCTCTAGTTGGCAAATCATTAGATTAGCGTAGCAACCAGTTTGTCGATTCTATAAGAAGTAAACCGAAGTCATTATTGGTACGAAGATTTAAAGCGTACGTTGCTAAGACTCCAAGGTTAACCTCTGAGTTGAATTTAGTATTAGAGGATTCAATCATTGTCTAACAGTGATTGAGTCCTCTGAATATTGAATCCACACAGAGGAGAACCTCAAGTGTAGTGGTCCAAGCAGGTAAGGGAAGAGACGAGGAGCTCCGCCATGTCCTCAAACTTATGGTTACCAGGCTAATGACAAATAATATCCATACATGAGCGGAATCGAAAAGGATCCACATTTTTTTCAAGATAACATGCAACATGCAGAACGAAGAACCTAAAATAGAATATAACATTTTCCACTCAATCTAACAAGGATGAGGATTGCTATCGGTTATGTTCTCTATATGCAGCTAGAGGTCCTGAGACAACGATAGATTGGCCTACAAGGATGAAGATTGCTAACAAAAGGAATCTGCTTTCTGCATGCCAAAGAACACATAATACATGGGAATCTTACATCAAGTAACATACTGCTTGATGAGCAAAACAACCCAAAGATTGCAGATGTGAGACTCTCCAGGCTTATGACTACTGCTGGAAACACCAACGTGATCACCACTGCAGGCACGCAGAACTCTCCAAAATCAAGAATGCAAGTACCAAGACTGATGTCTATAGTCTTGGAGTGATCATTTTCGAGCTCTTAACTGGAAAATCCCCTAGCGAGGCTACGAATGGTCTTGATTTGCCACAGTGGGTAGCTTCCTCTGTGAAAGAGGAGTGGACTAATGAAGTGTTTGATGTTGAACTTATGAGGGACGCACCTAATATTGGTGATGAGTTGCTTAATACTTTGAAATGGCTTTGCACTGTGTCGATCCCACACCAACTGCTTGGCCAAAAGCTCCACAAGTACTACAGAAATTGAAGGAGATAAAACCATACCTGATGTTGGACTAAGGGTTTTTGGAATTTTAGGTTATTTGATGATAGTGTGGGAAGATAATGTGATATTAAATGGGTGTGGGTTGGATATTTAAAGGATCGGGTATTAAATGGGTTTCATGTTTTTTATTTTAATGAATATTGATTTGTTTTACTTAATGACGTGGACCTCTAATAAGAGGTCACGTGGCAAAGTGGTTTTTAAAAACCACCGTTAAAAAGTAATGGCATGAATGAGCCGGTTTTGTAACGGTGATGGCATGAATGAGCCTAACTTTTAACAAGTGGCACAAATGAGCCATTTCTGATAGTTCAGTGGCATATTTGAGCCTTTTCCCTAATAATAATAATAAAAAAATAACAATAAAAAAAAAAATAATACCCACTGCATTAGAAAAACAGCCCCTCTACCCCCACAAAGGTAGAGGTAAGGTCTACAATCTACATATACCCCACCCTCCTAAGACCCCACTTGTGGGATCTCGCTAGGTATGATGTTGTTATTGCGTAAGGAAAACCTTCCATTTGCAGCATATCCTGGGTTAACACTGCAATTCAACCAAAACAGGCCACCTTAGATGGTGCTCTAGTACTCGCATCATTTTTCATGGTCAAGTTAAATCTCCCGTGGCCTACTTGTTTATGTAAAAGGATAGAGCTACTCTTCACAGAGAAAGTGCTATCTTAGCTAGCTGTGCAGATCTGAGAATTCCACCTGTTAAAATCAATAGATACAGATTCCAAAGTATGCAATAAGTGACTGATCTCATCCAGCTCCCAACCATGGGAATTCTCCTAAAGTTGAACTACCACTGTAGTATTTGTTAACAGAAAAATTGTATCAAATCCTTTACCACCCATGATACCAACTCTACCCATAACGGCACAGTAAATATCAAATATTCAACCGAGAAAGCAATAGATGTAATAAGTTTTATGCCCGTGAATGACACAGATTCTAACCCATCTGATATGGATTCTATTTTTATTATCATCATCTACTCCAAAAAGGCTCCCAAGCAATGATACGATTCTCGCCACGGGGACTCGAATCTAAGTGCGGAAAGAAAGATAAAGGATAGATAGATGATAGACAAATAGATAGACACAAGGAAGATGAAAGAATCAAGAACTAAAGAGCATAATGACCTCCAAAACCCTTAATTCAATAATCCACGAGCACCTAACTCATACGATGACCGTAAGGGAATTCGGAACGCCCTTACAACCACTGTTTCTAAACGAGATTCAACATTCGCTTTTCCAAGCTCTCAAGACACTCTCAAAAGAGTTCATCATAATCAATATTCAAAAACAGGCTAAGAAAGAAAATGACCTAGGGTTATCTATTTATAGTATTGAGCTAAGCTATTACAATGGACCCAAAAGTGGCCCATAAACCAAGAGGAATAAAATGGGAACAAACCCAACACACAAGGACCAATCTGCCTTGGTGGGACGGACCATGCGACGGTCGGTCAAGGGTGGGACTGACCGTCCCTTTCTTCGTCGCGCCTAACCAGAATGCAACCACTTCGGTCTTCACTTGACGGCTCTTGTGACAGTCAGTCACTAAGGTGGCGGGCCGTCACTCCATTGTTCACTCCAAGGAAGTGAAGTTTTGTCATTTTTTGGCCTTCCCAATCATTCTTCATCACTTGAAATCCTTTGGTAGGCATCAAAGCAAGTCCCACGCGATCTTCCAAACATGGAATTGCTCTTTTGTATGCTCAAAATGGTTTCCCCATGCCTTTTCTTGTGCCCTCAATGTGACCAAAGCTTGATTCTTCATGTGTTGACCTTGAATGACATTTTCAAGGGTGTTGATACCGGTCAGGATCGTATCACAAGCGACACCTATCATCTTAAAGATACTTTGTGACCATAAATAGTTCGGGAACCTCACAACTTGATCCAAATGTTGCTTGGCCTGTGATTCTCCTGGTGACAGACAATGATCAGAAACCACCATACTGCCACCATTGCAGGCGAAGTCCCACTGCAGAAAAACCATCTTCCCATTTTGATTCTCTCTGCCTCCACCCTAGATAGGAATTCAAACAGCAAATACTCCCCAGCTAACTCTTTAATTTCAACACCAGCAGGAACACTCCATATTTTACCTACCCATTGCTATAATCATGCGACCCGGGGATCCAAATCATTGCTTTTGAAAGACCTATTCAAGCCCTTGTGAAGATATTCTATTCTGCTTTTCAGAACGCCGTGTTATCAAAATCTTAAACCGGTTTGACGGTAATTTTTCATCTTCAGGATTTTAGTGGTCTTCAGGCCATGCCTTAATTTGAGCTACCTGAGCATAATTCCTTTACTTCTTGTGTGGTAATCATACTCAAATTTTGTTAATCCATTCTCCAAAATATGCCAATTTTCATTACAAAATCACCCTATATTATCATTGATTCTGTTACCTTGGATAGCATTCACTTTTATAAGTACTCCTTCTCAGATCACGAAGTTCTTTTATAAATACTATGTCATCATAATCGACAGTGGAACAATTTCATATGTTGAAGGGAAGTGGTGAATGATCCAAGCATCATAGCTTATTCTACACATCTACAATTAAAAGAAAACAGAAAGAATATGGCACCACATGTTCCCCAACAATCATTGACAATTAGTATCAACCGCATATTAAGGCTGTTGCGATGTCTTTATCATTTTACTTTTTAAAAAGCTAGTGTATGTATTCATTATCGTACTCTTCAAAACACAAAAGTCAAAGTACAGCTCCCCACTGCAAGTGCTAGACAATTTTCACCTCCCGTTTGGAAGAGATTATAATCTGGTTAAAGTAGATTATAATCTCTTTTTAGCTTAAAAAGGTGTTTGGCAAATTTTAAAATGGTTTAAAAAAGTTGTTTTTGGCTTTTTTTAAGCTAAAAACAATAAGCTACAAATGGGGGCCTTTTTTTTTGCAACTTATAATTTTTAAAAGTTTGACCAATGAAATTACATTTGTGTCCTAATAATTTTGTCATGCTTAATACTTGTACTAATTGGATATTTTCACTTTTGTATTTATGGCGAAAACTCTAGCTATATTAGTACCTCTTTTGTATGAAACTATTGATCTATTAATGTAATTATATTGATTAGTAACATATATATTTTGCTTAATGATAAACTCCACATATATATTAATATTATCCTCAAAGGTTAAAAGCAACAAGTCCGGTTTAATAAGAAAATGGAAGTGTCGTCACAAATTACACATTAATGATACGAAATCTTAACGTAACTATGAAGAAACAAATAATCTTTTAATATATAACTATCTTTTTCAAACACAAACATTCAACACTTAAACTCTTTAAAAAAAAGTTTTTTAGCGCACAAATTAATAGTCATTCATGAAAATATTTTTTTAATATATATATATATATATATATATATATATGAAAATATATATTAATTTTAATTTGAATCATTTTAGCAGTAAAAATTAATAATAATCAACTCTATATATTATTAACAGCAATAAGGGTATTTCAGTCATTTTGACCAAAAAAAGTGCTTAAAAGCATTATTTACCAAACACATCAATAACTTTTTTTCAGTTTCAGCACTTTTATCCAAACACTTAACTGCTTATTTCAGTCATGGAAAATGTTTTCTGGAAAAGGTTTTCCAATTTTCTTTTGTTTGGTTGTAATGAAATGTTGGGAAAATATTTTCCACAACAACTAATTCATTTTCCAGAAAATGACAAATGAGACTTATGACCCCATCCCCATTCTTTTTCCTCACCCAAACAATACTCATATTTACATGACTCAAAAAATTTACATTTTTAAAAAATTTACATTACTCGAAAATATTTTTCACTGTGCTTTGCTTCAATTTTTCACTACTTGAAATAAAAAAAAATGAAACCCGAATTTTTTCCATTTCCAATGTTCGTTGAATGTATTGTTATTTTTATATTCATAGAGAAAGACTTACTTATGTTACTTTGCTAATTGCATATTTCATCTTGTCATCGATGTAACTTGTTTCACGAGGTTGAATAAGTTTGTCGTTCCGTTATATTTCTATTGATTGTAGTGTCTTGAGATTGTCCTGACAAAATGTTGAAAAGTGTCTCCTATATTTGCTAATTAATAGTTTCTTAAATTTAGTGATTGTAGTATTTTAGAATTCGATATTGATATTATTTGTTATGCTTAAATTATTTCTTACAAATTGTTGAGTTGTTATAGGCACTGATATACTAGTTAACAGTTAGCAGTATTTTCTAAAAAGTATTTTCTCACTCACCAATCAAACACTAAAAAATATTTTTCTAAAAAATATTCTCTACTCACCAACCAAACATCATAAAATATTTTTCGAAAAATATTTTACACTCACCAACCAAACATGAGAAAATAAGTAGAAAACCAACTTATTTTCCGGGAAAACATTTTCCATGGAAAATATTTTCCATCATACCAAACACACCCTAAGTTCAGAACTTTCAAAAATATTTTTAGAGAACTTTTTTCAGCAACTTTTTTTCAGCCTATCCAAACGGGCTCTTAACCTTTCTTTTAATAATCATGTCAGATTATAAGGAGACTAAAATTGCACAAAATAAGTTGCTAACAGAGTAATTATCGAATATATAAAACCAAAAAATAAATCTATACAAAAAAGATGCACTTGAGCAATGAGAAAAGAAACATTGAAGGTGAGAAACACTATATGCTCGTATTAATTAAGAAAATGAATCAACTTTGAGGAGAGGTTAATGTACCTTTGATCTATCTGACGCAGCATAACATGATTTTCCAAAAGAATTCCAGATTTCTAATTCAAAATCAGTCATCGGAAGATTTTTCTTTCTTTCAATATCATCAGCAATTTCAGGGGATATAACATCTTCCAACTTCTTGCTGCCAACAATAGAGATTCAAGTCACATAAACAACAACAACAACCCAGTGTAATCCCACAAGTGAGGTATAGGAGAATAGACTGTACGCAGACCATACCTCCACCTCGTAGAAGTAGAGGGCCACATACAATTTGTAAGTTATTACAGTAAGAGTAGGCCATTGGGACTAACCTTCCAATATAGCTTAGTACCAAAAACAATTTTCTGAATTCAAGTTCATTGAGGACCATCAACTGTTGGCTGACATTAGATGAGTTTCTCCTACAATGAGATTCAGGCTCTTGGTGAAATGATAACCGGCGACTAACTTTCTGACGGCTTTCACAAGACGAGGAGCCAATCTCAAACTTTGGTTTAGAACTTTCACCTTGTACACGTTTGTTCTCTGAGCATAGAAAGTACAAACATATAAGTTAGTGACTTGATTTCTTCTATGGTCACTCAATTAATAGTATCTCAGAAAGTGACAAATAAAATTGGAATCAAGAAGAAATCAAAATTGTTTGGATTGTTTCTACCCTATTGTATTGTGTTGTTAGTTTAACGACATGTTTATTTTGATTGCTACTTCAATTTTGTTGTATCGTTAAACCCATTATTAGATAACGACAAAAGTCTCATTATGTGTAATGACCAATACATATGTATACATACACACACTAATATGTGTGTGAGAGACTGCCTTGTTACTAGCAAACACCACTATTTTTGGCTTTGATCTCATTTTATTTTTTCTTATTATGTGGAGGGTATTTAGCCATGAGAACAAAAAAGAACTCTTTATTTAAAATTTTCATAGTTGGAATTCGAATTGTGTTTAGCCATACTTCTGACAATAAATTTTTAGAATTTGAATGTAATTTTTTTGAAAATACATGAAATATAATTTTCATGGGGTTATTTTATAAAAATAAAAAAAGAATAGGGTAAATTCAAAAAAGAAAAACCTATAAAAGCGAAATTGAGTGTTTTCCAAATTTCAAAGTTGTATTTGGAATTTTTGTGACCTAACACTAATTTTCACATAAAGTAAAGATCTCCAAAAGAAAAAGGTGAAAAATTCTCGTGGTCAAACCGCTGCTTAATAATTCTATTTTATCTTTTAATCTCCCTTTTTAGGTAGCTCCACCCCATATCAAATTTTTCTGGTAGATTTATTCTTGAAATTATTGGTGTGTAACATTATTTAACCAAAAAAAATGATACTTACAATATACTTAAACTTCCCCAATTTATTAAAACGATACAGTATCATATAATACTAACACAATACAATATGATAGATTATGAAACAATATGTAACAACAATCCAAATTGAAGGGGTATTTGGCCATGAAAACTTTTTAATTTTTTTCCACAGTTGAACTTAAAAAACACATTTCACCATAGAAATTCGAAAAATTCGGTTTTCACTTAATTCACTTTTTTCAAGAAATTTCAAAAACAACAAAAAGGTGTTTTCAATTTTTTATTTTCACTGCCCCAAGGGAGTGGTTGAGTTGGTTTGTGGGGACTTTCCCATAGCGGAGGTTGCAGGTTCGATCCACCCCTAATGCCTTCTCAATCGAGCTCGTCGCACAGGATTTACCTAGTGCGGTTTACATCTCCTATGTGGTTTGCGAGCTATTGCACAGTAAAGGTTTACCTAGTGCGCATACAGCACTTACCACAGTGCTCACCCGAAGGGCAGAGGGTGTAGCGGCTGGGTTTTCTGGAGTTTCCAAAAAAAAAAAATTCATTCCAAATTACTCACAAGAAAACATTAATTTACTTCATGGTCCAACACAACTCTAATTTTCAAATATCATTTTTTTTTTTTTTACACTTTGAAAACAAAACTATTATCTCCTATTTTTAATATGGAACATGAGCAAACGCCTAGTTAAAATTTGGGAAAATGGGTACCTGGGGTTGTCAGTAGAAAGGCGAAGTACGTTTCAATGGACTGTTGAAAGGGCTAGAAGAGAGACAATCCGAGTAACGATCAATTAAGTAAACAAGAAAAGCAGATAGACTCTTCTTTATAGGACAAGATGATATGATTTTGAGCAATTGTAATGAACCTTGTTCACCGATCAAACCCAACCTCCTCCTGATCACCACGTCCGGTGGTTGTTGACACTGCTCGCTGCAGATTTTACTCAACATAGTCTCTACGAAACATGGTAATGGTGCATCCAGCACACACAAAGGAACATGAGAAGATTAGTACTGTGTTTCCCGCTTTTTGGGTTCACTTTACTTTGGTAAAGAAAGATTATTCGTCTTTCTATCTTGTGTGTGGTCATTTCTATCTTTTTCTTGAAGCAGAAAAAGTACTGACAGTTCTGGTGAGTAGAACCATGAAGGAATGCTCCCAATGTAATTTTACTATTTTACCTTTATTAATTATGTCTTATTGCTAGTTCTGTAACACCTCAACTTAGGAAAAAGTATCACATCGGTAAAGCACAGAAGGGATATTGAGTATATAAGTGAGAAAGTCTTACTCTCTAGTGACGCATTTTAAAGTCGTGCGGGCCTGAGCCCAGAACGGACAATATCACTAGTGGATTTGATGGAGACCGAGGTATCTCGGGCCTTTATGGTTCGGGATGTCCGTTGAGGCCAGGGCCTTGGGTCAGATAGTGACAGAATGATATCAGAATTATGGGTGTCAAATGGGTCGGGCCGGGCCAACTCGGAATCGGCCTTTCTATTTTAATCGGGTTGAGGGTCGGTTTCGGCACTAAACGGACTGGGCCAAAAAGTAAAAAAATTAAAACCCATCCTAACCCGACCCACTTAACCCAACCCGATCAAATCCACCAAAATTCGGTCAAACCCGATTAAAAAATCGATCAAACCCGATCAAAAATATTTAAAAAAAAAACTTTCCTTCAATATAAATTCCATATCCCCACCTATATACATTAGAAATACGTTAAATAATATATATACACTATATATATAGTATATACTACATTAAAATTTTAAAAATATATACACATATACACAATTAGTCAATTACTCATATATACACATCATTCAATGTATATATACTACTACTTATAAAATATACTACAATATATATACATTACAATATATATAGATATACTTATATACTAATTCATAAAACATATACACATGTATATGATAAATATACAAGATATATACACGTGTATATGCACCATACAATGTATATATACAACTACTTATAAAATATACTACAATATATATACATTACAATATATATAGATATAGTTATATTAATTTATAAAGCATATACACATGTACACATTAAATATACACTTTTATAGAAGATATATACATGTGTGTACGCACTATTCAATGTATATATACTATTACTTATAAAATATACTACAATATATATATACATTACAATATATATAGATATACTTATATACTAATTTATAAAACATATACACATATATACGTTAAATATACACTTCTGTAGAAGATATATACACGTGTATACGCACCATTCAATGTATATATACTACTACTTATAAAATATACTACAATATATTTACTTGTAGTATATAGTAGATGAGAGTCTGGTGTAAAAAATTTTGGTTTAGTGAATTTGTTTAAATTCCATTCTAAACCTGCGTATATTTCGGGATCTATTTTTATTGGTTTTATTAAACTTATGCCTTTGTTTCCCATTATTTCAACTACATCGTTTACTTTTAATTTAAATTTTGTATTACTACTTAAAGTTAATTTTCCAATAAAACCTATGCACATTAGTAGATTATTTCCGCTATTCATTTCTTCGTATCCCTTAGTTTGGATTCCTATTTTAATATTATGTCCAAATTCTTTTAAGTTCATTTGAAAGTCTGGACTTATATAGAATATTCCGCCATTATTAGTCATATCTACTTCTGTTAATCCTAATTTACATGATTTACAAAAATAAGTAAACTTATATAGATATACTTATATACTAATTTATAAAATATACACATGTATACGTTAAATATACACTTCTATAGAAGATATCCAATTTATAAAACATATACACATGTATACGTTAAATATACACTTCTATAGAAGATATATACACGTTTATACGCACCATTCGATGTATATATACTACTGCTTATAAAATATACTACATTATATATACATTACAATATATATAGATATACTTATATACTAATTTATAAAATATATATACATGTATATGTTAAATATACACTTCTTTAAAAGATATATGCACAAATATACAAAACATATGCTACTTAATATAATAAATTAATAATATTTGGCAGTAAATTAATAATATATTAGAAGTAAGTTTTTAATTTAAAGTAGAAAACTAGAAATTTAATTTAAAATTTTAAATCGTTAAATGAAAAAAATATAAAAAGCAAAGACTAAGGAGTAAATGAATTTGAGAAATTTTATTAATTGCAAAATGATCCAAAATTTATAATTTACATGAATGAAAAATCTACAAATTATGCATCATTTTTCCCAACTTATTCATGTTAATATTAACGGGAACTTGCATAGGATAGTCGAAGTCAACGGGGGCAAAACCATGCATTGGACTTGATTCTGCTGAGTTCTCCCGTGAAGTATAATTTCTTCAAGTTTCAGCTCATTGCTCGGCTCCGGTTCCATTCTTTGGTTTCTTCTTTCCGCTCTAATATAATCTCAAAGGAAAACTAGAACATTCATTGCATTGCTTCCCAATGAGTGTCGGTTGTCTCCAAGCTGTTGTCATCCCTGACTAAAGGCGCTCTCTGATGCAACGGTTGACATTGGAACATTCAAGATATCTCTAGCTAATCTTGAAAGCACAGGATATTGTATTTCATTATTCCTCCACCAATCCAACGTGTTGATCCGTCGTCTGCGATCCTCTGATGCCGTTCGAAGATAATATTTCAGCTCTTCCCGATAAGTTGATGTGTAAGTTCTCTCATCAACACTGTTTCAACAATTTAAATCATAAAACGAATCAAAAAAACCACTATGTGTCGGCCTTTTAGAAGATGATGGCTTCTCGGGAGGATGAGGAGCGACAGTTGGAGTGATATTTGTAGGTACGTCTAAATAAAATAAATCAGCATAGTGATTATATAATTTTTCTATGTAATCCTTTGCATCAGCCGTAGCAGTCCACAAATCAGGTTGTTCTTGTTCAGAATCATGGTTAGTATTTATTTCTAAGTTAGTATAAATAAGAGTACTAAAGTGGCACATATTATTATATTTTATGCACGGATTTAGCATAACACCAACCAAGTAAATAGGGAGAATCGGTAAAAAATAATTTTTAAATTTCGTAAACATGGCGCCAACAACTTCTTTATAACCTTCTTTATTTTTATATTTTTTGAGCAAACCAGAAATATCAGCTATTTATGCCAAAATATTACAAAAAGTAGGATAATAAGCACCGAAAAATTCAACCGTAGCTACATAAATTTTTTCTAAAAACTTAACAAGATTATTAATTACAACCCAATCAGAATTATGTAGTATGCAATCAGCAGAATCGATAAATGAACCGCAATGTTGATTAAAAGCTAGTGTAATAGAAATTCTATATTTATAACAAGTTTTTAAAAATTCATACATAGAATTCCATCTAGTATCAATTTCATCAGGCATCAAAATCGGTGTAAGTCTATTTTCTTGACATTTAACTTTAAATTCTCTAATTCTCGATCTACAATTATTTCGTTGAATAAAACCAACGGCAAGACGAATTTTTTCAATATAAAGCTCAAAAAACGCAAGACCATCTTTTATAATTAAATTATATATATGACATGCACACTTAATATGAAAAATTTCAGGCAAGGGCGGAGATAGTGTAGATTTTATTTTTGTTATAGTAGTCTTGTTGTTAGAAGCATTATCAAAAGCAATACATAAAATTTTATTTTCGATACCATAATATCCGGCCATTTTAACAATAGAATCAGCAATAAATTGTCCAGTATGTTTACGATCTTCATCATATAAAAAAGCAAGAATACGTTTTTGCATCACGAAATTACTATCCATCCAATGACAAGTAACGATTAAATAATCATTTTTATTTACAGCACGACCAAGATCAGAAGTTAGGGACAATCTACATTGAATATTTTTTAACAATGTTGATAAATAAAAACAATATTGTGAATGGAGTCTAAAAATATTAGACCGACAAGTAGTTCTAGGAATACCGTTAAATATAGGATTATAAATTGCTTGTATATAACGAATAAAAGCATCAGAAGAAGGAAACTAAAAGGCAAACGACCCACAGCTACCATTTTAGCTATTTATTCCCGGTCCCTTAATTTATTATACTTCTTCGCTACGTGACAGGTTGCTGGGTCTATTCTAGTTTGCGTTAGTCCACCAACATCCCCACCACCTTGTGCAGTATTTAACTCTCTTTTGTGATCTTCAGCTACATGTCTCATTAACGTACCCGTACCCCCTTGCTTGCCTCCACTTCTATGCTTATATATTTGTTGACAAATATTGTATTGCACCTTAATATCTGATATACATTCAAAAAATTGTCATGCAACACTAGTTATTTTACGAGGTCTTGGGGCACTAGGAGAACGTGGAGGGAGATTAACCGATTCAGATCTAACGTTAGCATCTCCTACTGCGGGTGTCTCAGCAATTTTTTCATTATCTTCATCTAAATTAACCGCATCTACTCTATTTTCTTTTTCTATACCGTAATTTTCCTGAGCTTCTATATAATTCATATCGTGAGCACCTACACCTATTTCTTTCTCAAAAGGTGTACCAAGCGATACCGGAGGCAAAGGCACACGGGTATATCTACTTCTTGAACTACCTCTACCGCTAGTAATTCGCTTTTTACTACCACTAACATTTTCGGGACAAAAAATTTTAACACCTTTAGTAGCGAGGTTTCTTAATTTATCCATAATATAAATTAAATTAAACTAAAAATATTCAAAATACACAAATATAATAAAATTAAATATTAAAAAATTAATACAATAAATAAAAATTAAACGTAAAAGATGGAACGACAATACCAAATTTTGAAAGTATCCGAAGGTTGCGACTTTAGAAACTTTCGCTCGTACTTTATAAACGAAAAATTAAAAAATTAAAGTGAACACTTTAAAAATTAAATATATTGAATATTTGAGAATTGAGATTTGAGAGAGTGAAAAATTGTGTGAAAAATGATTTGAAGTTGTAGAGTATTTATAGAATTTTTTTGGGATTAATTTTTTTTTTTAAAGTTAATTTTTTTTTGTTTTTAATAAATGGGCCCAAACTAGCCGTTTGGACCCAAAAACGGATATGTAGCCGTTGGGCCAACGGCTAGTTTGGCCAAAAATCTCTTTTTTTTTTTCTTAAAAAAGGTATCCGGGCCGGGCCAGTTAACCGGTGGGCCTGGACTGGGCCGGTTAATCGGCGGGCCTGGAACGGACCAGTTAACCGGTGGGCTTGGATCGGGCCGGGCCGGGTTAGCCAGGCCCATTTTAAAAAAATAATCGGCCCGGGACCCGGAACCCTAAAGCCCTAGGGCTTACCGGGCCGGGTCAAAACGGGTCGGATTAGTTACAAGGGCCGGGTCGGGCCAGGTCGGGTCGGGTCGGCCCGACCCACTTTTCACCCTTAATCAGAGTCGCTCTTCTGTCGTCCCTATCGATGTGGGCTAGAGTTCAAACTGAGTGTAGGCAAATCCTGGTAAGGCAGGGCAAACCTCAGTCCTGAGTGTAGGCGAATCCCATTTGATGGGGCAAACCTCTGTGAGGACGCTGAGTCCGTAAGGGGGTGTGAGTGTTGGCGAATCTCATTCGATGGGGTAAACCTCAGCGAGGATGCTGAGTCCGTAAAGGGGGTGTATGTAACACCCCAACTTAGGAAAGAGTCCCACATCGATAAAACACAGGAGGAATATTAGGTATATAAGTGAGTAAGCCTTACTCCCTAGTGACGCGTTTTAAAGTTATGCGGGCCTGGGCCCAGAGCGAACAATATCACTAGTGGGCGGAGGAGTTCAAGGGTATCTCGGGCCTGTGTTGTTCGGGATGCCCGTCGCGGCTAGGGCCTCGGGTCGGGTCGTGACAGTTCCAATATTGATGGATGACTAATATCAAAGCATAATTTATATTCTTAATGGTGTACTATTCATGGTACTCATGTTTGCAATATTTTTCAACAATTTCTTTTCTTTTTTATTTCTATTATACAGAAGAGGTGGTTTCGACCACCTCTTGCAATTACCAAAAAAATAACTACTTCCACTTAATTACATACCATGCCCCAATATATAGTAATTCTATTGTTTCATCATAATGATTTAAATATTTAATATATTCTATTAATTTATATTAATTAACTATAACTACATATTAGAAGTAACTTTTATTTATTTATTTAATTAGCTATCATGTTCAAAACTAATTTGTTACCACAAATCACAATAATTTATTACCACATATCAAAATTTTATTGACTCTCATTATTTTAGTAATGTCACATAAATTGAGATAAAAAAAGTACTGCAAATCATAATAATTAACAATTTAAAATATTTTAAAGATATATAAAAAATTTAGTTGACTCTCAAAATTATATCGAAGCCACATAAATTGAAACACAAGGAGTAAATATATTATTTGATAATTACGTAAAAATTATTATAAATTACAATAATTAACAAGTTAAAATTGTTTTTTAAAAATAGATAAAAGTTCTATTCAACTCTCAAAATTTTATCAGTGCAGCATAAATCATGACAAAATAAAAAATTAACTTAATTAATTGAAACTAAATATTTAAAGTAAATCAATTTTATTATTTTAATTGACTTTTATATAGAAAATTAATCTTTTTATTTTTTTATTTTAGTAAATTTTAAATTTTAAATTATTTTTTTCTTATATAAAGTACTAATATTTAAACTTAACTTTAAATTTTTAAAGTAAAAAATTAATAAATTTAATTTAATAAAATAAATTTCTAATGAATATTTTCTAAGAATTTCTGTTGGGTCAATATGTATCAAGTTAAAAATAAATAAAAAAATATATAGTAAAATTTTATTATTATGAAAGATAAATATAATGCACTATCCAATAATGTTTAATAATATCATATTTTGCATATGCAAATATAATATCCTGTATTTAATTAATATACTATTTCGGTGAATTATCGATGATTACTATTGGATATGATAAAAGTATATTAATTTTTATAGTAATAATATAATCAGTCGCTCTTAATTAATTATTATGAGTCATCTGGGTATTAAGAAAATAAATAATATTTAATGAAAAATAAAAATTAAAATAGACATAAAATGTGAAATTAACTCTTAATGTTTTAAATTAACTTTTCGTCTTTCGAACGATGATTTTACCATATAAATCCTTATTATAAGTCATTTATGTATTAGAAAAATAAGAATAACAAAATGATATGTCAACATAAAATATTTGATTAACTATCAAAATTATATTAGTGCCACATAAATTGAGACGGGACAGAAGAAGATATAAAGCAACATATATTATTTAAAAATGAAATAAAAAGTACTGTAAATAACAATAATTAATAAAAAAAATTAAAAATTAACTGATTTCTACTTCAGTTGTGATTTTACTATATCACCCTTAATTAATTATTATGGTCATTTAAGCATTGTGCCACATAAGTTGAGATAAAAAAATATTATAAATCACAATAATTAAAAATTTAAATTATTTAAAAAATATAATTGACTATCGTCGACACAAAACTCTGGACAAGGAGAGTAGCATATATTATTCAAAAATTACATAAAAAAGTATTATAAATTACAATTGTTAATAACTTAAAATATCTAAACAAAAATTAATATGTTATATATTTCAAAAAAATTACATGAAAAATACTAGAAATCACAATAATCAACAACTTAAAAAATTTAAAAGATATAAAATATTTGGCCGGCTCTTGAAATTATATTAGTGTCACTTAAATTAGAATAGAAGAAAAGTATTATAAATCACAATAATTAAAAACTTAAATTATTTTTAAAATATAATTGACTATCAATGCCACAAAAATTTAGATAAGAAAAGTAACGTATATTAATTTGAAAAATACATAAAAAATATTATAAATTACAATAGTTAACAACTTAAATTATCTAAATACATATTAAAATAACATATATTGAACCCATGTTAGAATCCGAATGAATCCTAGAAAACATATGCAATCCTTTTATTAAAAAAAATTTATTTAAATATATCAAGATCGAAAAGACAAATAAATATTTTAATGTTGGGCCAGTGCTGACACAGGTCATGCTTCTCTAGTGCTAATACTAAGGAGTAATCAATTACACTAAGGGGTCGTTTGGTAGAGTGTATTGAAATATTAATGCATGCATTAGTTTAATGTGTATTAGTAGTACTTTGTTTGGTATACTTTTTTACCCTATGTATAACTAATGCAAGCATTAGTTATACACTCTATTGTGTATTAAGGTGTATATTACTAATACCTCAAAATTCATGGCATTAGTAATGCAATGAATCTAATGCATGCATTAACATGCTTAAAGACCCTATTATCCCTCAAAAAAATTTCCGCATCCTTTCAAACATATATATTGAGGGTATTATGTAAGAAAAAAATAAAATTTTAGAAATTATGTAATTCATGTTTTTTTAATACATCTAACCAAATACTGCATAAGAAAGATACAAGCATAACTAATGCAAGCATAGCTAACACAAACATTATTAATACAAACATTACTAATATACCATATTTTGTATTATTCTTATACACTCTACCAAATGACCCTAAGGGTATAATGAAAAAAAAATTATCTTGTCTTGATAAGTAAAGAAGAACAAGTAAAATGGAATATTAATTAGAAAATTTGAACTAGTAAAATGAGACGGAGGAAGTATTATTGTAGCCACTACACACTTGCAAGTTAAATGTCGTAAAAGTGTTGGATACTACTTTGACCAAAATAGTCCTTAAATTGTGTGGCCAAGTTTAAGTTGGTCCTTTATGCTAGCATAAGTCAAAATACAATCATTCCACTATTTCATTTTATTTAGAGCGAACAGTATGGTTGATCCGGCTTATAATTTAATGAAGTTGAGCTTCATTTTTTTCAGCTCATAGGAATTTTTAGTCTGGCTCAAATAAATTTATGGTCAGTGAGGCTTGAGTAATGTGGGTTAGGCTAGTTTGTGGGTCGGTTCGTAAGTCAAATACATATAATTATTTAGATTATTTATTAATATTTTTATTTGGTTCGAAGGATATCATATTAAAAATTATTTAATTTCGCTATTAGAAGTATTTTTTGGGCGTTGGAGACTTGATTAACAAATATTAACATTATATAATATTGTCGGATAATATTTATGTTTATTAACATTCTAAAATTAAATTATAAAATATTATTTTTTAAAAAGCGGGTTGACCCATGAGACCCGCAGCCCACAGAGTAATGGTGTAGGTTTGGTGTTTTTTGGCCCATTATTTTGATGGGTCAGTCCGACCTGACCCGTCAAACTCAAAGCCCGAATGAACTGAACAGACCCGTATTTACAACTTTAATTTTGTTTGACATGCTTTCACTTTTAATTCTTTAAGAAAATATTAATTAAAAATTATTTTATTAAATTAACTCTTATCACTAATGTTTTGAACTCTTGGTTTACGTTTATACTAGTTTCTGTGTTCGTACATTACACGAATATCACTTATTGATTATATTTTGCATGAATATATCCTGGTCCTAGTATGAATAGCACGAAAAAAAAATTGAAGAGACTTTTGCAATGACAGCTTTAAACTTAAATAAATGTAAAAAATAATAATAATAATTATTATTATAGTAAATATATTAATGAAAATTTTGATTGATTTTGATCTTAGCAATTACCAGTTGTGTCCTCTCACGTATCCATATCAGTGTCCCAACTCTTCATCTCTTGCATAATCTGCTAAATCAACAAAATTACTAATAATCCTTCAATAACCAAAAACAATAACATATGTGTTGGTGAAATTACAATAATATTGCAATAAATGTTACAATTGAAAAATTACAAATGAATAAAGAAAAAATAATATTTTCTTCTTCAACGGCTAAGGCGTGGATGTCTCGCTCTCTTTAAGGAGATTCAAGTTCACTGTAGCAATTGTTTCACCGCGGTCCAACAGTAATACTCTTTGACTTGTCCCCTCTAGGATACAACAACCTATATTCACAATAACTCAACAACTCAGAACAAGAGTTGAGTTCAAAGCTCCATAAAATAACACCTCTCTTCAACTAATAAACTCTCTTTTATATATAATATTGGACAACAATTTATCTGCTTCATCCATTTAGCCGTGCATGAAGTCTTCTTAAATAGAAGAACAATGCTATCATTATTAAAGTTAGACAACAAATAGTGGATTTAAAAGAATTGCACTAGACAACATAGTGCATGCCTTAATTATAAAAGTTAAAAGGATGGAATTGATGAAAGATTACATTATTAAAGTGATCACTTTAATCAATAGTGCTTCTTTAAAATTAGGATATTATTAAAAATAAAAAATATTAAAAAATGTAATTGTTCATCAATCCCCCACTCATTTTTTAATATTAACAAGAGAGCCCAATAGCTGAAGGAAAACTATCATGCGTAATGAAGGTGTGCTCTGCATTTAACCTTCACTTTTTAAAACAATAATTTTTATTCCAAAGTCTGTCACGATCCAAATCGGGACCTGACCGTGACGGACATCCCGAACTATGAAGGTCCGGGCGTCCTTACCTGTCTGATAATTATGCATAACATTCATATAATAAAAGAAGATGTGGAAATATAATCTAATACGAAAACATGATCATATTCTAAATTCAGTTTAACAATGAGGAATAAAATTCAATTTCAACTAAACATCGTCTGAAACCGTCTACGAAATCTCTACTATAAGATCAAATCACAACTGTCTGAAAACTGGGACAAGGCCCCCAGTAGACCAAAACCATAACTAATAATAAATGTCTGAAGCCGATAGGCCTTTTGAAGATAGAAGGCTCACCACTGAACTCTGCTCTGCTGTCCAAAGAATTTACTGCTTATCAGGACCCCTAGACTGAGCCTCAGAACTTGAGAGGGAGGGGGTCAATACAATTGTATTGGTACGCAGAGTAATTCAAAAACAAAATATAAATTTTTATATAACATAGATGAGAGCTGCTATAAAACACTTTATCGTAAAATAGTTTGAAAAACACATGAGCATAGTATAATGATTTTTCAACAACAATGCAACACTACTGAGCTAGGTGGTGCACCCTACAATTTTCACATTTTTCAGCAACTGCCAAATCCCGGTTGCCACCAAGATTTGAGTATTAGTGAGGGGAGAAGAACACACAAGATCACAAAGCAGGGTGTCCCCATCCCAATCAAGTCCATGTGTCAGGGTTGGGCTCAAGATCACAAAGCAGGGCTCCTAACCATTAGTCCTAAATAGCGATGACACAATACTAGGTACACAAGATCACATAGCATGGTACCAAGTTTCCTTATCGGCAAATCATGTTTCCAGCATAGAGTCATTTGACTCGTGCTTTCTTCGGGTGACTACCTAACTCACATAAATTTAAGGTTTAAGCTTGATTCAAATCAAAACAAACTCTGAGGGTATCGTCATACCCCGACGTGCAAGTCATCAGTACCACATCAATTCTCCAACTCCTTACGCCATTCACAACATGCACACACATAAGACTCCCACACATATCAAACACATGCACAATGGTTCTCAACATATAATGATTCAAGAAATTTTATCATTTATAAAGTAGTATCATAACAGTTTCAAAACTCATGTTCTTGATAGTTTAACACAAGTATCATGTAGGGTACTTAAAATATTATCATGGGGAAATTTTAAAAGTTCACAATTATATGCTTCTCATCCTTGGAAATTCAAGTCACATGTCCACAATTCAACAATTAAAGTATTTTCAAGCAAACAATCCCATGATATTTCAATATTCTTTCCCAAAATCATATCACCAAAGCATGTTATTGGTATTAGAACGAAAACCCCACTTATAATAACATATATATTTGTATAAATATTAAAGTCTTGTGTAAATTCTTTTCAAAATCATGCCCATGAAATTTAGGATAACCCCACGTACCTTAAATTATCAGATTTAAAAGATGGAACCTAGATCCTGATAGATAAAACCCGGATCTTGATTTGTTTCTTGAAGATCTTGGACTTAAGGCTTGATTTTTGATTCCTTGTTCTTGGAATAACCTTTAATTTGATCCTATTTTGAGAGTGAAGAGAGAGTTTTTAATGTTATGGATGAATAATGAGTTATAGTGAATATATTGATGGAATTTGGGGTTAAATAGGGAGCAAAAAGATCCCAAAACCCCTTTAAAACGTCTTTAGATCGCTAAACGGAGGTCCGCGACGATTTGGGCGATGGACCGTCGCACCTAGGATGGACCGTCACTTCATACCGTCGCTTTTTGGCCAGAAAAAAGGCTTACTACCTCAGTTACGATGGTCCAGGTGACGGTCCATCGCAGGTGCGACGGTCCGTCGTAGGTGCGACGGTCCGTTGTAGGTGCGACGGTCCGTCGGTCCTTCCCGTCACTTTTGGCAGTCCAGATAGCTCACTGTAAAATGGTCATAAATTTTTACTCCAATATCAAATTTTTGGTAAATTGATATCGCTGGAAAGAGGACTTAAATACCTTTCATTTGATATATAGTAGGCTACTCAGTTCGACATAGACAAGGAGTTATGGTTAATTAAAGTTGATCCAAGTTTTGACGCTCACTAAAACTTGAACGATAGGAAAGCTTTCAACTAGTCCTTGAGTTTAGGGACCTCTATGATCTCAATTCATGCTCAACTAGATTCACACACTACATATTTGATTAACACATTATACTTACATTTGATTTATGGCTTTTGGAATATCTATGCATCGGAATGACGGTTTACGTTCTAGCCTGAAATGCAGGTCGTTACAGAGTCGTAGTGGTCTCAGACTTGAACTATGACTGTTTTACGAAAATAAAAAGTTACTTCTTACACATAATAGTCAAGGTGTTAACATGAGCTTTATAGCCAGCACGTTACGACCTTGTACTATCCCGGTTTTAAGGAGTGTCTTTTGAGAATGAACCTACTTCTCTTAGGAAGCGGCCTACCTCCACACTCACATAGGTGAAATCCGTCGAGAGTGCTCCTGTAATTTAGCACCTCACTCATACGAGCTACAGATATTCATTAAGAGTTTAATAAACTCAACCTCACAATCATTATAGGCAAATGCACTTACATCATAGGGAGAGATTACTAAATAGTGCATTTTTCACAACAAATCATCATGTGATTGATTTTTCCCATTGAACCTTGTTATAGGATCTCTAGTCCCCATGTTGAGTTTTCTCACATATGACTCAAGATTTAATAGGCTTCAATCTCATCCCCTCGATGTGCTCCAGACATTTTCTCTTGCTAAGGCCTTAGTCAACGGATTTATAAGATTATCTCAAGATTTGACATAATCAACATTAATGGTACCATTTGTCAAATATGATCTCATGTTACTGTGTTTTCTCCGTATAGGTTTGGATTTACCGTTGTAATGCCGATTTTGAACTCTACCAATTGTAGCAGTGCTATCACAATGAATTAATATAGGAGGAATTGATTTTTCAAAATAAGGTATTTGAAATAATAAATCTCTCAACCAAATCGCTTCCTCACTAGCTGAAGCTAAAACAATTAGTTCAGCCTCCATGGTTGAGTTAGCAATAATTGTTTGCTTTTTAGACTTCCAACATATAGCACCACCTCCCAAAGTAAAAACATAACCAGTAGTAGATAAAGAATTACCTGATAAAGTGTTCCAATCTGCATCACAAAAGCCTTCAAATACAGCAGGATATTTTGTATAGAACAAACCACATTTTTTCGTTCCAATTAAATATCTCATTACTCTGTTTATAGCATGCTAATGTTCATTACCTGGCTTGCTAGTAAACCTGCTAAGTTTTCCTACTGCATGTGCAATATCAGGCCTAGTGAAATCAGTCACATATCTCAAACTTTCAATTATGCTAGCATATTCCTTTTGATTTATTACATCATTTTCACTTTCAACAAAAAACAAGTGAACACTAGAATCAAATTGAGTTACAACATGCTTGCAATCATGGAAATTATATTTTTTCAATATTTTCTCAACATACTGTGACTGGTCAAGAAAAATTTCCTCACATGTTCTAGTTATTTTTATTCCAAGAATAAAATTTGCTTCATCAAGATCTTTCATTTCACAATGGCTTCTAAGAATATTTTTAGTTTCATCAATAATATTCATATTAGAGCCAAAGATCAATAAATCATCAACATATAGACAAATAATAACATGTGAATTATTCCAAGACTTATGATATATGCACTTATCACACTCATTTGTTTTAAACCCATTTTCTATCATGCAGGAATCAAACTTTTCATGCCATTGTTTTGGTGTCTGTTTTAAGCCATATAGAGATTTATTAAGTTTATGCACTTTGCTTTCTTGACCAGCCTTAATAAAACACTCGGGTTGTTCCACGTAAATTTTTTCATTTAGGTCTCCATTTTAAAAAACAGTTTTTGCATCCATTTGATCAATTTGTAAATAAAAAATTGCCGCAATAGCGATTAAAAGTCTAATGGATGTAATTCACCGGTGAAAAAGTATCAAAAAATTTTAGGCCTTCTAGTTGTTTAAAACCTTTAGCCACAAGCCTAGCTTTATATTTATCAACAGATTCATCCGGTTTTAATTTTTTATGTAAGACCCATTAATATCCAATTGTTTTACAACCCGGTGGTAAATCAACTAGCTTCCAAGTTTTGTTGGAAATTAGCGATTTCATTTCATCATTTACAGTCTCTTTCCAAACAATAGCATCATGTGAAGACAAAGCTTCTTTTAAAGTGATAGGTTCATCTCCAACGTTAAAAACATAATAATCAGGACCAAAGTCTTTTCTACTCTAGCTCGTTTACTTCTTCTTAACTCAAAATCATCATTTTCATTATTATTGAAAGTAGAAGTAGAAGAACTAGGTAGTGACAAAATATTTCTTTTAGTCCCATGACCCCCACTATTTTTAGAATCAAAAGGAAATTTATTTTCATGAAAAATAGCATCACCTGATTCTATTATTAAGCTATCTTCAAGATTAAAAATAGCATCACCTGATTCTATTATTTGAAGCATAACCAAGAAAAACACAAGTAGTAACTTTTTTACCCAACTTAGAGATTTTAGGATCTATTAACCTTACATAGGCTAAGCAAACCCAAACTCTTAGATATCTCAAATTTGGCTTATGGTCTTTCCACAATTCAAAAGACGTTAATTTCATCTTTTTATGAGGCACATGATTCAACACATAATAAGCAGTCAAAAGAGCTTTATCCCAAAAACTCAAAGGTGCACAAAAATCAATTAACATGACATTAGTTAACTCAACCAAAGTTCTATTCTTCCTTTCCGCTATACCGTTAGATGCAGAAGAATAATGAGGAGGAGTTTCATGAATTATACCCAATGATCTTACAAGAAAATTAAACTCAAGTGAATCATATGCACGACCTCTATCATTTCTTATTCTTTTTATTTTTCTGTTAAACTAATTTTCAACTTCATGAAGGAAATTTTTAAAATTCTCAAAAGCATCACTTTTATTTTTCATTAAGTAAATATAAGTAAACTTAGAAAAATCATCAATGAAAGTGATAAAATATCTATTTCCTCCACGAGCTAAAATTTCACCAAGTTCACAAAAATCAGTATGAATTAATTCTAATAATTTATTTTTTCTTACAACTTGAAAATAAGGCCTCTTTGTGATTTTAACTTTACTACAAGCTTCACATTTTTCAAAATTCTTTTTGATCATTGGAATTAATCCTAAACTACTCATGATTCCTACATAACATTCATTTATATGACACAAACAATCATGCCAAAAATTAGTAGAAGAAAACATGTAAACAGAAGTAGATGTTTTATACATTTCAACATCCAACTTGAACATACCATCACATGCATACCCTTTTTCCACAAAAAAATTATTTTCACAATTATATACTGATTAGATTCAATAATATGTTTGAAGCCTACTTTATTAAGAAGAAAACTAAACATCAAGTTTTTCTTCATGGAAGAAGTATAAAGTACATCTTTTAAGATTAGTACCCTTTCAGAAGTAAATCTCAACTCGACATCCCCCATTCCAAGTACTTGACTTGTATGTGAATTTTCAAGCATGATGGTTTTGGTCTCCTAAAATTTTTTATAATTTTTTAAATCAGTCTTTGTCATAATAGACATGACGATTTGCATCAGAGTTAGCCCACCATCCATCAACATTCACCATCATGTTTATGTCTGTTATCACTACCATAAAAGGTTTTTCGATAACGTTTGCCTGAGGTATAGGCCCATGTTTCTGATATGTGCAAGATTGAGCAATATGCCCACTTTTGCCACAGATAAAGCACGGTCCTTTTTCTTATACATGTTGATTTTTTGCTTGGATATTTCCACCATTATTATTATTGGGATATCTACCATTATTTTTCTTGAATATTTTCTTCTTAGGCTTCAAAGTAGTATTTTTGTTATTTTCAGGGATAGCATTATATGAAGATAAATTTACCTTCGCTGTGATGATGTTTTCTTCTGTTTGCATAAGTGCATCTTGGCCCCTAGCCGCATATTTTTTTCGCTCCTGTCTCGTCAATATCATACTTACTCTGCAAGGCCTTCCACCTCTTGAAGTGAGTACCGTTGAACTGGAATGGCTTGTTGAGATCTCCCATCTTGACATCCACGGAATTTTCAGTTGTTGCCATCATTGAATTTCCTTAAAATTATTGTTGAAAATTGCAAATAAATTGCAATAAATTACAACTGGTTACAACTGAAAAAATTACAAAATAATAAAGAAAATATATATTTCTTCTTCTACGGCTGAAGCGCAGATATCTCGCTCTCTTTAAGGAGATTCAAGCCCACTGCAACAATTGTTTCTCCGATCTAAGAGTAATACTCTTTAACTTGTCCCCTCCAAGAAACAACAGTCTACTAACAATAACTCAATACTCTGGACAAGAATTGAATTCAAAGCTCCACAAAAATAACACCTCTCTTCAACTAATAAACTCTCTTATTTTTTTAATTTTGTGATTTGTTTTTACTCTTATATTATTATTCCGCTCCTTATTAGAGAAGTGTGGCTGTTATTAACTATATTTATTTACCTTTTGTTACTATCTTTATTTAACTCTTGTTATTAGTTGTTATAGTTTGAATAAGTCTCTGATGGTTGGAGTATATTTAGGAATAGTTAGTTAGTTGTAGATAGTGTGCAGATAGTGGCCTACACTTTAGGTGTAGATGCACAACTAAACATGGGCATCAACTCATGGGACATCTTGATGGAACCACAATTTCTCCATCACCTACTATTACCCAAAGTGATCTTACTGTACCAAATCCTAGTTATCAGATCTAGTTCTCTCAGGATCAATTGATCCAACAAGCAATGATGGCATCGGCCGATCCTATAATTGCTCCAACGGTTGCAGAAGCACCATCTGCTAACAAAGCGTGGGAACTCCTTCACACAGCCTACGCCAATAAAATACATACTCGCATCTTCAACTTATGAGATCAATTGCAAAACACCAAGAAGACTTCCAAAACCATTGCAGAATACTTGCAGAAGGTTCGTTCCCTCTCCAATGCTCTTAAAGTTGTTGGTTCACCTGTCAATGATGATGAACTTGTTGTCAAAATTTTAAGTGTCCTTGGCCCTGAGTATCATGAAATCTCTGCGGAGATACGAGCACTAGACTCTCCTTTGAGCTTTGAAGAATTATTTTACAAGCTCACAGATCATGAGCTCTTCCTAAAATATCAAGATCTAGAAAAACCATCTATGATCACAGCTGCTATTGCTCAGAAGTCCCACACACCTCCGCAATTCAACAGGAATAATCCTCGTTTCAATAACCAGCCGTGGAAACCATCTCAGTCTCGACAATGGAATTCCAACAATCAGCAATCAAATTCCAATAATCTGCAATCGAATTCCAACAATTAGCAAAGCAGGCGACAAACTAAGCAATCTATCAAATGTCAATTGTGCCACAGTTTTGGTCACACGGCAGATGTTTGTCGCTTCAAGTCACACAATCACTTTGAAGCTAAGGCTAACTTTGTATTTAGGTAGCAATCATCCGGAAACTCTTGAGTTTTAGACTCTGGAGCAACTCACCATGTCACTGCCAAACCTCATAACCTTGAAGAGTATACAGGAATTGAAGAAATCTCTATGGGTGGCGATAAAACCATTCCCATTATTTATACTGGTTCAACTCTAATTCAGGCATCTAAATCTGCTTTTAAGCTTTCTAACACACTTTGTGCTTTATTAATAAAAAAAAATCTCATCTCTGTTGCTAAGTTTTGCCAAGATAACCTCATGTCTATTGAATTTTTTCCTTTTACTTTTGTTGTGAAGGACTTGCATACTCTGAAGCCGTTGGTACAAGGCTGGAACAAAAATGGACTGTATGAGTGGCTATGTTTGCCATCCAGGAAACCCTCAATTCACCTTGCCTCCATAAAAGCCCCACTTCAACTTTGGCATTGTCGATTGAGTCATCCCCACTCTAGATTTTAAATTTATTTTGAGAAAATTTTCCTTACCAGTTGTTGCTAGCAAAGAAACATTTGAACTTTTGTAATGCTTGTTCTTCTAATAAAGTACATCGTTTGCTATTCCACCGACTCACTTTGTCCAGTAGTGTTCCTCTTCAGATTATCTTTAGTGATTTATGAGGACCATCGCCCATTTTATCACTTGACAAAAAGTTGTATTATTGCATTTTTGTTGATCAGTATAACAAATATACTTGGTTATACACTTAAAAATAAAAGTGAGGTTGCGTCAATATTTCCAACGTTTCATCCTTTAGTAGAAAATTTTTTCAAAACAAAAATTTCCTCAATCTATATAGGTGAAGGGGGTGAGTTCATCGGTCTTCAGCCCTATCTTAAAAAATATGATATTGAACACTTAATTTCTCTTCCCTACACTCCACAACGTGTTGCCATAGCTGAACGCCGATATCGCCATATTCTTGAAACTGCTAAAACCCTTCTTCATGAAGCATCTTTACCCTCTGAACTTTGGTCTTTTACATGTCAATATGCAGTCTACCTTATTAACCGACTTCCTACTCCCATCCTTAATAATGAGTCACCCTACCAAAAATTATTTGGTCGATCTCTTGACTATCACACCCTAAAATTTTTTGGTTGTCTTTGTTACCCATGGTTTAAACCTTATACCAAAATAAACTTGAACCCCGGTCCACCCCATGTGTGTATTTAGGTATCTCTCAGACTGACCATGCTCACATGTGCTTTGACCCTGTCCAGTCTAAAATTTTCATAAGTCGTGATGTTTAATACTTTGAAAAAGAATTTCCTTTTAAACAATTGTTCATCCATTTTAAAAAATATACTTCTCAATTAAGTTGGGAAGTCATTGATTCCAAAGAGGACAGTCCAACAATAATTCAAACCACTCCTCTCTATTCCATCCCTTATTCCACTCCAAGTAACACCTATTTCCCTGGCAATGCTCACTCCAACAACAATGATCAAGTACCAGCAGCTCTAGAGTTATCAGGTAATACACCTCTCCCTGTTCCTACTTCTAATCCACTTCCTGTCCCTCCTCCTCCTGCGCATAACACTGCTACACATAAGTCTTTACTCACATACTAGAGATGAAAAACCATAAACCGGAAATCCCACCAACCAATCCCAACCACCAGTGAAGCCACTCCTTCACCCTTGCCACCCTTCAAATCCCACAAACCAATTACTTGATCCTTTTCCTTCAATACCTGCTTCCCTGATTCCACCGCTATCTTCAAATCGTATTATAACTCAGTCCCAAAATAGTATCTTCAATACGAAAAGAAAACTTTCTTTTCTGACCCATTTGACCCCTACACCTGTAACTTTCAAACAGGTTGATAAACATGAAGAGTGGAGAAAAACAATGAAAGCAGAATATGATGCTTTAATTAAAAATAAGACTTGGGAACTTGTGCCGCGAAACATGTCAACAAATTTTGTGGATTAAAAATGGTTGTATAGGATCAAGAGAAAAATAGATGGTTCTATAGATCAGTTCAAAGCTTGTATAGTTGCAAAAGGGTTCACGCAGCGTCCTGACTTAGATTTTCATGAGACATTCAGTCTTGTTGTCAAACTGACAACCATAAGATTGGTGTTATCTATAGATGTGCAACACAATTGACCAATCCATCAGCTTGATGTCAATAATGTTTTCCTACAAGGATAATTGGATGTAGAAGTCTTTATGTCTCAACCCGGTGGCTTTATTAATCCCCAGTTTCCAACTCTTGTCTGCAGACTGAAGAAGGCTATCTATGGCTTTCAACAAGCCCCACCGGCTTGGTATAATGCTCTGCGTGAACATCTGCTGAAAATGCACTTTGTCAAAACAGAATCTGACACCTCTTTATTTGTATGGAAGCATCTGGCTGTAACCATTTATGTGCTTGTCTATGTTGACGACATCATAATCACTGGAAACCATCCACACATGATTAAATTTGTCATCAATTCCTTGGCAGAAAGATTTTCGTTGAAGGATCTTGGCTATTTAAACTACTTCTTGGGTGTTGATGTGAAGCAAGTGCCGGATGGTCTCATTCTTTCTCAATCAAAATACATTTTGGAAATTCTTTCTGAACTAGATATGGACAATTGTAAAGGTGTTTCCACTCTCATGTGTTCCAGCGTACCCCTTTGGGTAGCTGATGGTTCGCCACTAACTGATGCCATGCGTCACCGGGGTACCCTTGGCAAATTGTAGTCTCTGTCTCTCACTCGGCCTGACATATTTCATGCAGTAAATAAATTATCACAATTTATGCATACTCCTACTGATGAACATTAGAAAACAGTTAAAAGAGTACTACGATATCTAAAAGAAACTGCAAGTTCAGGACTTCGCATTCTTCGCAGCTCTGACTCCAATTTGTATATGTATGCTGATGCCGACTGGGCTGGCGATCCAAATAACAGAATCTCTACATCAGGTTACATACTTTTCTTTGGACCAAATCCAGTTAGTTGGTCGTCCAGAAAGCAACGTGTAGTGGCACGCTCGTCCACTGAGGCAGAGTACAAATCAGTAGCCAATGCACTTACAGAGATCAGATGGGTGCGAAACTTACTTCATGAGTTACATGTCACCATTCCGAAGACGCCAACAATCTACTGTGACAAAGTTGGAGTAACTTATTTATCTCACTACCCAGTGTTCCATACTCGTATGAAACATGTTGCTGTAGATTTCGCATATGTCCGTGATCAGGTTCACGCTCATCAAGTTCATGTTACTCATACTCATGCTTCTGATCAACTTGCTGATACCTTCACCAAGTCACTGCCTAAATCAAACCTTATTAGATGTCGTTCCAAGTTAGGTATTGTTGCACCTTATCCAACTTGAGGGGGTGCATTAACTATCTTTATTTACCTTTTGTTACTACCTTTATTTAACTCTTGTTATTAGTTGTTATAGTTTGAATAATTCTCTGATGGTTGGAGTATATTTAGGAATAGTTAGTTAGTTATAGATAGTGTGCAGATAGTGACCTGCACTTTAGGTGTAGTTAGTTGTATATTCTGTATTTTAAAGCTTGCTTCCAGAGTTAATGTATCATCCTTTTGATCTCCTTCTCTGAATCTTTATAGCTGTCTCTTATTTGTAGCAAAAGAACATATGCCAATATTGACACTGCAGCCTGACATATTTGAATAAAAAAAGCAACCTTTTTTGAAAAAGTTAAAGTACCTAAATAGTAGCCTCAATTGTTTATCTTTTTTTATTTTCATTGTAGCAACCAACTTTGACTACCAATAAAGTTGTCCACAAAATATTGTAAGAACAAGTGGAATGGTGATGGAGCCAACAATGTCAATAAATAATAAATATTGTAACTTTCACAAGTCTTAAAATAGACTATTATAATAATAATTTGACATTAATAATATTATTAAAATGCCACTAATCCATCAGAAATTAATTAAAGCACCCAACTATCTTCTGGTCGGGTGCTTTTTTAAATCTTATATCAGATTTTATAAATTTTTATATAATTATACCTAATCTGCATCGCCTTGCCTTCCGGTTGTGATGGTGCTGGTAGTGTTGTGGTTGCTAGTGGTGGTGGCGGTGCAGCAGTGGCGATGGAGAAAGAGGAGGTATAAAAGGTTGAAGAGAAAGAAGAGCCTGAAGATGAAGACTTTAATTTGGATCTCTTTGCTTAGATCAACAATTTAAGTTTTATGCACTGCGCATGCAATTATTACTTTTATGTTTTACTATCGAATTGGATTTGGAGTTGATGTTTGTTTACTCTTTTGGATTAAAAGTCTATATTTTAGTTTAGTTTTCTTTTATATAATGCTTAGTAATATTTGTAGTATTTGGTTTATGTTAAGTTTATATTATGTTCATCATGCATGGCCTTCTACAAAGAGATTCATTTTTACACGTAATATATTTTTTTTGGACAGGTTACACAGTTTGTGTTTAATAGGGATGCATTTATTAAATTTATAAGCGTCTCAAAATAGTAAGGTTGTCCATCTTATAAGAAAGTAAGGTTGTCCATCTTATAAGAAAATTTTTCATTTGTACACCTAAAAGATAAGAAAAGATGGTATCATGCACCACTATGGGTTGTGGTGCAGTGGTGAAGCTGCTTCACCCTTAACCAGAGGTCTCGCATCTGAGCCTTGAATATGGAGAAAATTCTTTTTGGAGCGTTGCCCCCTTAATGGGCTCTGCAACACGCAATCCGAATTAGTTGGAGCTCCAATGCAGACACCAAACACCGAATGAAAAAAAAAACAAAAACAAAGTATCCTACAAATAAAATTGGAAGTGAGTTGAACTAATTTGGAGTCAAAATTCAAAGCTACATTGTATATCACTACTATATACATCACACAGATATGGAAAACATACACTGATATACATCTCTTCTTCCGTACAAAGTCCACCCAGAAACGCTATTTGAGTCAACATTCATCCTCGTCCACATGCTTCATTTTTGTATAGTAAAGAGGTAATTCTCCTTATCTCTTTCTGATCTTTACATTGTTCTTGCACTTGACATTCATTTGATTCTTCTTCTTGTTATGTTGTCAAAGGTTGCTTCTTTATGATCTCTTAAGTGTTCTTGTACTTGGGATTCATTC
>NC_061117.1:3125630-3133084 GCF_002878395.1 Capsicum annuum
GGATTCATTCATTTGATTCTTCTTCTTGTTATGTTGTCAAAGATTGCCTCTTTATGCTCTCTTTAGTGTTCTTGCAATTGGGATTCGTTTGATTTTTCTTCTTGTTGACAAGAGGGAGTTGCTCACTTCTAATACTGAGGTTGTGAGTTCGAGTCACCTACGGAGAGGTTATCAAAGATTGCTTTTTTATGCTCTCTTTAGTGTTCTTGTACTTGGGATTCATTTGATTCTTCTTGTTGTTGACAAGAGGGAGTTGCTCGGATAGTAAACACCCTTCACTTCCAACCCTAAGGTTCTGAGTTCGAGTCATAAAGGGAGCAAAAAGGGTTGGAGCTCCTACGGAGGGGTTAGAAAAAGATTCTTCTTGTTAAGTTGTCAAAGATTGCTTTTTAATGCTCTCGTTTGTGTTCTTGCACTTGGGATTCATTTGATTCTTCTTCTTGTTAACAAGATTTGAAGAATAGGGAGGTTGAATGGCTTTTGCTGCTGTGAAAGTTTGCTTACAGACCCTTGATCAGACTTTTAGTTCCAACCCTTTTCTGAATCTTGATAAGGATGAACACTGTCAATTTCTTTCTGAAAAACTTGGTATTTTCAAGAGATTTCTCGAGGATTGGACAAATAAATGTGATGATCTTGGAAAGGTGGAAGATTTGGAGAGACGGATTCGAGATGTGTCTTATAGAGCACAAGATTATGTTGAGGAATTGGCTTTCTTTAGTTGGAAAGACATGGACCTATTGAAGTGTTACGATAGGGTGTATAGCACCAAGGGATGCTTGTCCCAAATCGTGGATGAAACTAAGTTGATTGAATTGGAAGTGATGAAGATCTATGAGCAAATGTCTTGTCATGCAGATGTTAATGCCTCTGAGAGTTATTTGCTTGAAAGTTCACAGGAAAAAAGTCCGGCAGTACAAGACATTGTGGTTGGCTTAGACGATGATGTGTTGGAAATAAAAACGCGGCTTTGTTCTTTCTCGTCAAAGTTAGAGATTGTCTCTCTTGTCGGTATGGGTGGCATAGGCAAAAGCACCCTTGCTAGAATGGTTTATGATGATAGCTTCATTCAATATCACTTCAGTATTCGTGCTTGGGTCACAGTGAAAGACCATCAAGTGAAAGGACTGTTTCTTGGTCTACTGGATGGTATTGTTGAGTTTATCGATGAGATTCATGAGAAACACAGTGAGCAATTGGAAGAAATGTTGTATAGAAAGTTAAAGCATAATCGGTATCTCATTGTCTTGGATGATGTGTGGTCCACAGAGGTTTGGGATAAAGTTAGAAGGTGTTTCCCTGACGACAAGAATGGAAGCCGGATCTTGCTAACTACCCGACTTACGGAAGTGGCATTACTTGCTAAATCTGACAGCGCTCCGTACTGCTTAAAGTTCTTGGATTTGGAGGAAAGTTGGGAGCTTCTATGTCAGAAGGTGTTTGGAAGAAAATTCGACCATTCAGATTTAAAGGATATCGGAAAGAAGATTGCAGAACGATGCCAAGGGCTACCTCTAACAATTCTTGTGGTGGCTGGCCAGCTATCTAAGTTACAAAGGACTAGGATGTGTTGGGAGACTTTTGCAAAAACTGTTGGTTCAACTGTTACCGATGAGTACAAGAAATGCTTAGATATACTTGCTTTGAGTTACAGAAACTTGCCACATCACTTGAAAGCTTGTTTCATTTATATTTGTGCATTTCCAGCAGAGACTGCGATTCGTGTCCAGCTATTGGTAAATCTATGGATTGCTGAGGGGTTCCTAACTACAGGAAAACAAAAGACCTTTGAAAACTATGCGGAAGAATGTTTGGAAGATCTTGTGAATCGGAGTCTTGTTATTGTCAAACAGCGGAAATCCAATGGTCGAGTCAAAAGTTGTGCTGTACATGATCTTCTGAGAGACTTAGGCTTGAGAGAAGCTCAAAGGGAGAATTTTTTCCATTTCCCTGAATTCTTTGCCACAGCCGATGCTCTGCACTGTGGCCGTCGTCTCAGTTACTATACTGCTGCCTCTATTGAAGTTCCCTGGAAGCCATTGCTTCCCCTCTCCCGAACTTTACTTCTTTCCAGTTCCGAGATAGCTCCATGTTTTTGGTCACGGTTGCTTGGTTCTTTACAATATAAATTGTTGAGAGTATTGCGCATAGTACATGTTACCTTCGATTATTTCCCCACTCAAGTTCTGCAACTGGTCCATTTAAGGTATCTTGCTCTGACAGTCAAGGATCCCAAATGCCCTGAATTAATTTCAAGGCTTTGGAACTTACAGACCTTTGTTTTGGATACACGCGGAATCTTGAATCTGCCTAAAACTGTATGGGAAATGGAAAACTTAAGGCATGTATGTTTGGGCAACGGATGTTTTTTACCTAATCCCATGTCTAGCTTCAATGGTTGTAAGGTTTTAACAAATCTACAAACAATAACCTATGTGGACATAATGAGTTGTACAAGAGAGGTCGCCGAGAATGTTCCCAACCTCAAGAAATTGGCGATACAAGGACACGGAGATGGTGCAAGTAGTCATCCATCCTATTACCTCAATAATCTTTTCCACTTGAAGCAACTCGAAAAATTGAAGCTTTGCTACCACAACTTGTCTAGCATGGATTTTTTCCCGTCAAACCTCAAGAAATTGGTTCTGAATCGGTGTTCTCTTTCATGTGGATTTACGAGCTCTCTTTGTATGTTACCTAATCTTGAGATTCTTAAACTAGAGTGTGTAGAATTTGAGCAACACACTTGGAATCTGACCGAAGAAGTGTTTAGTCACTTGAAGTACCTAAAAATGGTCGCTTTTAACCTCAGGGTATGGAACGCTAGCGAGGTAAACTTTCTAAAACTTGAACATCTAGTTCTAGAAAGTTGTTACTCACTAGAAAATTTTCCTCATGAAGTAGGGAACATTTGTACATTACAATGCATTGAGGTGCTTTCGTGTTCAGTGGCTGTTGAAATGTCAGTTCAAAGAGTACAGGAGGAACAAAACAATATGGGAAATGACAGCCTCAATGTTTCTATTCCGTATAAGGGCAGCATCAATGTTTCTATTCCGGATAAGCGCATCGTCGATATTTCTATCCCGGAGAATGACAGCCTCGATGTTTCTATCCCAGAGAACGGCAGCCTCGATGTTTCTATCCCGGAGAAAGGCTGCCTCAATGTTTCTATCCCGGAGAATGTGAGCGTCAGTATTTGCGTCACAGGGAGGGACAGCCTCAAAGTTTCTATCTCGGAAGGGCAGCCTCAATGTATCTATCCCGGAGAAGGGCACCCTCAATGTTTTTGTCCCGGTGAAGGGAAGCCTCAATATTTTTGTCCCGGGGAAGGGCATCTTCAGTATTTTTGTCCCGGTGAAGGGTAGTCTCAATGTTTCTATCCCAGGGAAGGGCAGCTTTTACGTTTTTGTCCCGGTGAAGGGTAGCCTCGATGTTTTTATCCAGGAGAAGGGCGGCCTTAATCTTTCTTTCCAGCATCAATCCTTTTAACAAAAGTCCAGAGACATTAAAAAGGGCAGCCCGGTGCACTAAAGCTTCTGCTATGCACAGGGTCCGGGGAAGGGCCAGACCACAAAGGTGTATTGTAAGCAGCCTTACCTTGCATTTCTGTCGGAGGCTGTTTCCAAGGCTTGAACCCGTGACCTCCTGATCACATGACAACAACTTTGTCAGTTACTCCAAGACTCCCCTTCAAAGTCCATAGACATTCACCAATGAAATTCTTTTAGCAAAAAATATCTACACAAATTTACAACTTTTAGGTTGAGTTGTATTTGGTTGATGCTATAAATAAAAAAGTTTTATGTAATATTTACACCATCCAATAATCCTTACTTGACATAAGTTTGCCAACCCAAAAGCCTGTCAGTTCTGCTTGACCCACCCTCCATCGGGAGGGTCACACTACCTCTGCTTGCTTTCATGTACTTTATTTCTTAGGTAAAAAAGTTCATTCCGGCTAGACTTTCTTCTTCTCTTATCTACGATATAGTTAAGCCAAGATGAAAGTTTTATGTAATACTGGTCGCGATAATAACAACAAATCAGTGTCATTCCATAAACGTGTCTGGAAAAATAGAATATACATAAATCTGTAAGTTCCATTCAGGTTCATAAACTGCTAGTGCAAGTGCAAAGTATCAGCTGTGGCAGAGAGTTCAGGGAAACAAAAGCAAATCGCTCGCCCTTTGAGCCTCACTCAAGCGTAGAGTCTTGCAGAAGATCGTGGACATCACAACTTTTGACTCAACTAGTGGATCGGAGCTACTCTCTTTAACAATAATAACACTTCGATTCACATGAATCAAATGAATCCCAAAGTGCTTACTCAAATAGTGAATATGGTGCGGATTTTGTAAGGGAGAAGAGATGTATATCAGTGTATATTCTTCACACACACACATATATATATATATAATTCGGTATTCGATAAATACTGAATATCAAATGGTATTAATATCTTGTACCAAACCCAATCCCAAATATCAAAATATTGAAATTTTACTCCCAAATACCATACCAAATACCGAATTACCGAATATCAATTACCAAAATTTTTAATTCGGTTCTATATTTCGGTTTTCGGTATTTTATGTCCAGCGCTAGTAGTATGTTTAGTTGAGATTGGGTAGGCAAACAATAAGTTTTGATAAGCGTTTATATGCTTGGGTTGTTTGTTTGTGTGATTGTTTCTTTAATTATAGTTTTCGATCAAATGTATCCATTTGCCGGCGAATGTTTCGAAGTATTATGTATTTAAAGACCGATCGTGATCACATGATATTACAATGTAGCTCGGAATTTTGACTCCAAGTTAGTTCAAGTCACTTCCAATCTTCCATAATTTTGTGAAAACTATCAAAATTTCAATAATCTTTTACTCTTAACAAATGGAAAAACTATAATTCATAAATAAGATATTAAAATATTCTAAGGCGGTGTATTGATAAATCGCGTACCTCCATTTTCCTTTTGTATATAAATGTTTGTTATTACAAACTTTCAAATAAATACAATTTTATAAAGATTCACTAGTAATTTTAGTAACTAATTATTCTATAATCTAATCCGAACATGAGTTTTGTTTTTACAAAATTTAAAATGATTGATATGATCCATGCATTGATAACTATAGTTAGTGAGCAGGCTATGTGGTTCCATTTGGTAGTAAAATTCTTTTATTTACAAAAAAAAAAAAAAATTAAAAAATAAGTACTATTAACCTCCATTTGCACTTGTTTTTGAGAAAAAAATTATACTAATCAGATTATAAGATAGGTTAGTACTGAATTTACAATATATTTTTCTTCGTTTTCGTTGTACTATGATCACGTAGATATAAATTGAGAAAATTTGAAGGAAAAAAATTATGGATGAATAGTCAATTTAATGACTCTATGATCGATGACCTACGTTCATGTGACATTGGCTTTCGATACAAATTAGTTCGTTCAGCCAATTTTTCTTCGTGTTTGTTGTAGTATGATTACGTAGATATAACTCGAGAAAAGTTGAAGGAAAAAAATTATGGACATGTAGTTGATTTAATAACTCTATCGATCGATGACCTATGTTCATGTGACATTGTTATTCGATACAAATTAGTTCGTTCAGCCAATTTTTCTTCGTGTTTATTGTACTATGATTACGTAGATATAACTCGAGAAAATTTGAAGGAAAAAAATTATGGACATGTAGTCGATTTAATAACTCTATCGATCGATGACCTGCGTTCATGTGACATTGTTATTCGATACAAATTAGTTCGTTCAGCCAATTTTTCTTCGTTTTCGTTGTACTATGATTACGTAAATATAACTCGAGAAAATTTGAAGGACAAAAATTATGGACAAGTAGTCGATTTAATAACTCTATCGATCGATGACCTACGTTCATGTGACATTGGCTTTCGATACAAATTAGTTTGTTCAAACAAGGGTCTATTGGAACAACCTTTCTACCTTCTTAAGGCAGGAGTAAGGTTTACGTATATTCTATTTTTCCAGACACGTTGATGGAATGACACTGGTTTGTTGTTATTATCGCGACCAGTAATACCCTGAACTATGACCAAAGTTGCTATGACATACTCCAACTTCACATTTGTGCTGATGCGATACTTTTATTACATAAAATGGGGCGCAAGGTGCCACATCAGCTAAAAAGGATGACAAAAATACGCTAGAATTTAGTTCGGGGTAATAGGACTCCCGTGACGTTGAAGTGTGTCGTAGCAAATTTGATCATAATTTAGGGTACTATATGCTTTACTTTATAATAAATTAATCTATTATAAGCTACTTTATGTTCATGTTTTCTTGTTGCTTGTGATCATCTTCTCTAAAGTCTCTTAATTAAAAAATATTCTTTGATCAAACATTGTATTCATCCTAGCTAATTTTTCATGTAAATCCATAGAGAAAACAATTTGGTAAAGTTAACTAGGAATAACTAAGTATTCTTATGTAAGTTATACATTACAACTTGTACTATTTTATGAGTAATACCTTACAAGTGTGTGTATGTATAGTATAATCTCTTTATTAATCTTTATGCTAATTCAATTTCTTGTTGCTTGTAATCAAATCTCTTAAAAGTTTGTCCTCATCAAATATTTTACTTTCCTAACGATCAAGTTTTCTTTGGAAACCGATTTTTCATGTGTGTTATATTATAAGTTCTATAACAATATTTTGCTATAGCGAGCAAAAAACTATTCAAACAAACAACGTCGTTACAGCAAAGGCGGACCTATCCTTAGGGTAGGAGTGTCTCGGGCACCCGATAATCTGGGAAAAAAATGATATATGTATATATATATATATATCGAGTGTGCATAATTTTTACCTTTTAAATTGTGTATATAGTTATGTGTTAAGAATTCGTGCCCTACTGATTTTCTTATTTTCACCTAACTTTTAATTATCGATGGAACGTGTTGCCTGACGTGTTTCAAGAAAGCAATAAACAGAAAGTAAAGAACACAATGATTTTTACGTGGAAAACACCTGGCTCAAAAGGTGTAAAAAATCACGACATGCACCTCTACAGGATTTAACCTCAACTTCACTAAAAAACTCTGAGCCTCAACAACGACTGATTACAAAACTGTTGTAACCAACAAATAGGAATTATAAACTCTAATTCCTATCATTCAACAACTAGGAATGATAAACTCTAATCCCTATAACTCAATAACTAGGAATTATAAACTCTAATTCCTAACTACACATACACCTCCCAAGGTATGTGTTCCCAAAGTCTCTGAGTTTTCCCCAACTCAAAGACTAGCTCCTAATTCAGTTTATAACACACTGAAATTAATATTACATGAATAGCTCTTAAATTAATATTACATGAATAGCTCAAACACAATGAACAACTCTAAAAATCAACGCTAAAACTCTTAGCTGGATTCTGTACTGAGGACTAGGTTCTTCAACGTGTTTCTT
>NC_061117.1:3136084-3164758 GCF_002878395.1 Capsicum annuum
CATAGAGTTCTACTTCAAATGAGACTCCTTCTTTAATTCCAACTCTTGTCTCCTTAGTGTTGTAGTAAAACTCCAACTCTTTTGAATTCTTCAATTTTCAGAATCTTTCTCCTTCCACAGATTGGACTCTTAAGGATATGCTTAGAAGTGAAACTCCTTCTTTACGTAGGACTCCTTTTTCAACTCAACTTGTTTTCCCTTATCATCAAGTGTTTGAATTAAATTCAACTTGTTCTATTCCCCATGTGATCAGTAAGTTGAAGTTTTCAGTTGCACTGAATTAACTCATATCAACTTGTTTCATTCATATTGTCATTCATCAAAACTTCAAGGTTCCAACATTATGTATTTCCAACCTTTCTAACAAAGGCAAAATATGGTTTTTCGAGACGAGGGTCTTTTGGAAACAGCCTCGCTACCTCAGAGAGGTAGCGTACACTCTACTCTACCTCAGAGGCGAGTGAGAAGGGTTGTGTCCAATAGACTCGCGACTCAAGACAAAGACATTAGCGATATGAGTACAAGAACCTTGAGATGGTAACAAAACAATAGACATTAACAAAATAAAAGTACCACAAAATAATAATACTACCATCGATCTACCCGAGTAGTAATTCTTCATTTTAACCTTTGTAGTAATTGTTCATTTTAACTTCTTCATTTTAACCTTAGTAGTAATTGTTCTTGAAGGCTATAAACAACTCAAACCTACTAATTAATGTTTCTTAAGGAGCCTCTAAAAGAAAAACACAACATCATGAAGGAAGTAGTTTAGACCAATTTGGTTTATTTTATAATCTTCCATTCAACAAGTAATATGTAGGGGTGTGCACAAACCGAACCGACCGATAAATCGAATTGATAAAAATGTTATTGGGTTATTGGGTTAACAGTTTTTTATTAGTTTTATTAAAAAATTTATAAAAAAATTTATTGGGTAATCGAACTGACAAAAATGTTATTGGGTTATTGAGTTAACGGTTTTTTATTAGTTTTATAAAAAAATTATTAGGTAAACGGTTCGATTTCGTTTTTAGCTTATTGGGTTATCGGTTAAACCGATAGCACAATAAGGATACACTAAGTTATTGTTTTATCCCTATTTATGTTATATATATAAATATCTCTCTATATATAGAGAGATATGTGTATGCATATATATATTATATGCACTACTTATTCATAATTCAGTGATTCACAAAGTATTAACCTATTCAGGGCAACAAAGGCACAATATAAAGCTCGACTATTATCGTATTGAAAAGCTTAAAACATTTATAGCTTCCAACAATTAGGATTTAATTTTTTTTCTAACTAACATTCAGTTCAAGTTTGAAGATTCTTGTAAACTAAAATGCATTGCGTAGGATTTTGGCGGTAACTAAGATTTCGTTTTTTTATGTTAGTTGTTACTATTTCTATTGTATAAGTATTTTCTTATTGGTTAAACCGAAAACCGAACCATTAAGGATCAAAAACCGATAAACCGAAACCGATAAGAAAATATCTTATTGGTTGGTTATTAGTTTTACATATTTAAAAATAAAAAACCGATAAATCGAACCAATAACACATAAAACCAAACCGAACCGATCGATGCACACCCCTATATTAGTAATATGAATATTATGGTAAAATTCTTATATCAAATCATTATTTTTTAATGTACGTGCAAAGTTCAGACAAGTAAAAGTGAACTGTGACTTGTTAAATATTAAATATGAGAAATGGAAAAGAACCATAATATTAGAGACTTGTTGCCTTTTCATCTTTTTCCAGGTGAATTTGCAGTAAATGCTACTACTTATTGCCATTCAAGAACCCAATGCAGTAGCAAAAACCTTTCCTTTTCTTTCCTTTATAGTATTTATATCTCAGAAATGCTCCAAAATTATTGCTGCTGTAGTTTCTTGTGCAGTATTTTACTATGTTGCTAATGAACAAAATATTCCAGTGTCTGTTTATATCAGCAGTCAAGTTCTTAATCTTAATTTCACCATTCTCTTTCGTGTTCCGGCTGTTGCATTTCATCTTCACTCTTATTTTTGATGACCAATTCTCTTTACTTGGACGCTGCGTTAAATGTGTATGTGTTCTTGGTGCTTGTTTACGTTTTAATATTACTTTATGATGCCTTTCGTGGGGTCTGGGGAGCGTAGATTGTACGCGCAGTCCATACCACTACCGAGTATATGCCTTTCTTTGTTTGTTGAAATTCAATTTAGTTATGATATTATAAGTCTTCAGTCCTATGTTCTCTTCAAAAATGTTGCTGCCTCTGGGACGGAGTCTCCAAAAATGCACTACTTTTAGAGTATTTAACATACACTAGTCGACATTTTTGAAGTGTCCAAGCAACATATTGGATATAATGTTTCTACTTGTGTCTTTTTAGGTGGCTATCATTTACGATCATATTGTTAAAATCAAACAAGAAGTTGAAGCTGAACTGGCTATCATGTTGATGCCAATGTTAGTAACTGTTGCTAATAAAATATGCCTTTTTCTTTGATGTGTTTCTTGACCATACTTTTATCACTGTAGATTACTGGAGAAGCTTGTTTGGAGGGCCGCGAACGCATTAGGTATACTCGAGGTCAGCTGCTGCAATTGAAGGACGATATTCTTAAACTCAAACAAGAAGTTGAAGCAGGACTGTTTGGTGAAGAACCCAATCAAGATCATGCAGATAACAACGTGAGTACTTGGGTTTGGAGAGGGTAGAGTGTACGCAGGTCTTACCTCTATAGTTAATAGGTTATGTTATA
Organism: Capsicum annuum; assembly: GCF_002878395.1. Classification (NCBI taxonomy): domain Eukaryota; kingdom Viridiplantae; phylum Streptophyta; class Magnoliopsida; order Solanales; family Solanaceae; genus Capsicum; species Capsicum annuum. Next base: position 3,138,853 of record NC_061117.1, read on the forward strand.
GCTTGCCCGAAGGAAGTAATGTGATCAGAAAATGTAGCATTTGGGTTATACGATTTCGTTACAGTTACCATGTACGTTGGATTATTTAAGGATAGCGTTAGCTATTGTGAGGAATTGCCTTTTTATTTCATACATAAGGACTTCTTGTATAGATGAAATGTGTGTTGACTATCCTTTTATCATTGTAGAGTGAAGCCTCGTGCTTTGGGGGCCGTGATCGAGTTAGTTATACTCGAGATCAGCTGCTGCAACTGAGGGAGGTAAAAGTTATACTTGAACGTTTTCTTAAGTGTGAATTTGTTCTTGATTCTTGTTATGTCTATTTGCTTGACAATGCGTACCATTCTATTATGATTTTAGGTTGTTAATATTTCTGACCATATTATTAAAATCAAACAAGATGTTGAATCTGAACTGTTTGGCGAAGATGCAAGTCGAGATCATGCAGAAACCGATGTGAGTTATCTGTTACAAAGGATACGCCTATGTCTGAATGTCGTTCTTTTTTCATTGTCGAATACTGGAGACTTGTATTAAGTACTTTGGGGAGTAGCTTAAGCTATTTTTCAGAAGCTAAACAGAGTAGAATTTTCCCCCGAAGTACTTTTTGAAAGGCACTTTTTAGAAAATATACTTTAGAAGCACTTTAAAAAGCTTCGTCAAGCACTAGTTGTTGCCCAAAGAGTTCTTTTACCAAAAGTACTGAAGTTCCCGTGATTAGCCAAACACAAACTGCTTTTCACGAAAAGTACTTTGGCTACCGCCTCACACACAATGTAGTGGTGGATCCGGAACTTTAGTAATTGAGTTGTACAACGTCTATGCAGTTTGTATGAATATAGAATAAGGTGCAAGGGATGCAGTAATACTCCGTATTTGTTTAATCAATTCAGTTATCGATAATAATTTGAAATATTGACTTACCGTTTATGAGCTTGAGGCCGCAGAAAGAGGCATTTCCATTTTGTTCTATCTTAGAAATGCTTAAAAGTATGCTGCTTCTTGTACGAAATGTATCGTGGCTATATCCTTTTGTCATTGTAGATTGGAGGCTCTCGCGTAGAGGGTCGTGAAAGCTTTAGATATACTCTAGATCAGATGCTGAAATTGAGGGAGGTAAATAGTTCAGTATCTTTTAAGTTTTAACTGATTTTGTTATCAGGCTTTAGATTTTGCTTGTTGTTTATATGGTTTTTCTTTCGGTTGATTCTTTCTCACTAGGTGGCTAACATTTCCGACAATGTTCTTAAAATCAAAGAAGTTGCACCTCTACTATTTCATGATGATGCCAACGTGAGTATCTGCTAAAAGCAGTTGCATTTCACTTTAATTTTCCGTTCACTTTTTGTTGCCAGAAATCGTCTCATTCATGCTTCTGTAGGTGCCAGCGCAGTCTCAGGCTCGTTATCTCCCGCTGCAGTTTCCTACAACACAACAACAATATACCCGGTGGGGTCTGGACCGAGGGGTATTTCCTAATTCGATGCTTTTTCTATCTTTTCCAGAACACTCATTATTTATCTGGCTTTTCCGCTACTAGCTTGCTAAAAGTGTAGTTGTCGATCTGGAACTTCTGTATTTGCATTTTGCACTGTCTTTGCAGTGAGTATGAATATAGAATTAAGTGTTAAGGGACGCAGTTATGTTGTTCAAGGCAAAAATTGTTTCTGATATGAGACTATCTCTAAGTTTTTGATGTCAAAATTCTTGACTTTGTTTGTGAATCAGGAAGGATTAATCAAACCCTAGCGGCGAAGGTCAACAGCTCGAAGAAGAAATCGTTCTGGCAAATATCATGTCTTGAAGACTGCGAAGGGGTAATTTTTTCGGCTGTGTACTAGTTAGCCATCTTTGTTTTCAAAGGTTCATTTAAAGCACACTTAAACCGTGAAGCTCAGGGAAGGCGCTTTGTGTTGCTTAGACTGTGTCTGCATTGGCAAGAGATTTAGGCGTGTACCTCATCGCTCATGAGTTCTATCTTCAAAAGCTTTTTGACTTTGACAACACTGGTCTGGATGTCTCTCTGTCATTTGGACCACGATATTAAAATTCCATTGATATGTTATCGCTTGTTTTATGAGTCTATGCATGAGGTACTTGCTCTCGAAACTGTTATGTCATTATTTATCCTAACTAATATTGTTTTGCAGTATACTCAACAAGCTGACTCCGGAGAACTTTGATATCTTCAAAGGTCGATTACTAGATGCAGGGATAACGCGTGCAGACATTCTAAAGGTTTGTGTTCCCTTCTCCAGGATACTTCTATTTTGGGTTGTGTTTTACTTCACCTCGTATTTTCCCTTGCTTGCATCGGCAGGGTGTTATTTCCTTGATATTTGACTAGGCTGCATTGGAACCTACATTTTGCCTGATGTACGCCCAACTGTGTTCTTATCTCAACGAAAAACTTCCTCCATTTCCTTCTACTGATGAACCTGGTGGCGAAGAGATTACATTCGAGCATGTTCTGTTGAATACTTGTGACGAAGCCTATAAAGGTGTTGAAAAACTACTAGAAGAGTTGATGCAAATGACTGCCCCTGAGCAAGCGTTAGAACGCATGGACAAAGAGGAGTTGGTCAAATCGCGCGATCATGGCAATAAAATGCTCACAGGACAGCTTCTAAGGCGAAAGATGATCCCTAAAATGACTTATCTTCGCCACCTTCTTCAGTTTGTTCCATGATCAGCTCTTTGATGCGCTGAACGTCTAACCATTTTCTTCGTTGGCTTTGTTTACAGGATCGATCTATTATATCGCGATCCCAAAGGTTCTCCGCAAGATAAGCATATCGATGCTATTTGTAAATATATTCATGATAGTTTTGGTTTGATTAACTTTTTGAACTATGTAATGAAATAGAGATAATCTACTACTTCACCTATGTACTTGATGGTTGTGGAAAATTGGTGTCTTGAAGGCAAAATTTCTACAAGTAAGGCTGCGTACGATACACCCTTGTGGTGGGCCTCTTCGCTGGACCTGCACATAGAGGGAGCTTTAGTGCACCGGGCTTCCCTTTTAGAAAGGGGAGCCTTGGAGTTACGGGTAAAGTTGTTGTCACATGACTAGGAGGTCACGAGTTCAATTCTTGGAAACAGCCTCTGGCAGAAATGCAACGTAAGGCTGCATACGATACACCCTTGTTGTGGAACCCTTCCCCGGATCTTGCACATAGTGAGAGCTTTAGTGTACTAGGCCGACCTTTTTGTTACTTTCGATCTTGTAAGTTTGTTGTTTACGACCACTCATTCCTAAGGTCATTGAGCATAGTTTATCACTCGATAGGCGGGTGGTACCAAGTTTATTTATTTATTCGAGTACTCGACTGTAAACTAATAAGAAATGGACATTGGGCCCGACTTGAACTTCCAAAAGCTGACAAGGGGGAGTTGTTTGGACTTGTATGTCATAATTGCCGGTGTTGCTTTACCATATCTATCGCGCAATTTAAAAATATTTTATTTTCTAAGTTTTATATTAAACTTAAAAAGGTCAAGGTCATTTCCGCACAAATATCGAAACTAAGGTGGCTAGGAGGCCGAAGCAAACGACCCTTCCTACACCGATGTGGGACTCTTAACACAGACTTTACCTCTACAAATTGATTTTGTTTAGATTTATTTGAGGGCAAACAACATAAATCTTGATAGTTTGAAGCTTTAATTGCAGAAAATTTCGATATTTTGTATAGTTATTGAAAATTTTAATTTTGGGTCTGTCGAGATACACAATTAGCTCCCATACTTCCAGCGAATATAGATTTTTTTTTTTTTTTGTAAAGAAACATAATTAACGCTCCCTTACATTTTTTTTCGATTTTGGGTTTATCAAAATACATAATACATCCCATAAAAATACATTTTTTCCTTCGTAAAGATACATAATTAGCTCCCGATTTTGAGTCTGTCAAGATACATTATTAGCTCTCAATACATCCAACGAAGATACATAATCCTTTTATGTGTTCTATTCAAAGTAGGAATAGTTCTCTTATTTTTTTTCTTTCTCCCTTTTTGTTTTCTATTTTTGGCATCTTGAATTGAGTTCTAACCAAGACTCTTTTGTTTATTTATTTTTCATTTCAAATTCTTGATTTTTGTTTTCTAATATCTTTCTTTTTTAAAAAAAAAAAAAAAAAACTAATGCTCCCCATTGTTAAAGAAGACCAATTTGAATGACACAAGAAATAATATATTGGCCAAAATACTTTAGTTATATATAACAACATATTTAGTGTAAATCTACAAGTCGATTTTGGAAAGGGTGTTTTGTACTTAAACCTTATCCTTGCACTTACGTTATGATAGTAGAAAGGTAGTTTTGATATATCCTCGACTCAAGTAAATATAATAAAATCAAGTATGAAAAGAAAAATATAGTAGTGACGCAATAAAATTGCTGAACAAAATGAAAAAGAGAACAGTAATAACGATATCACATAATACAATAATCGAAGCAAAAAAATCAAACAAATAATAATGAAATAGAAGGGAAAAAAACCAACATGGGTTGTGGTGCGGCGGATGGGGCTGCTCCACCCTTAACCTGAGGTCGAGGGTTCGACCTTGGGTATGGAGAAAACTCTGTTGGGAGCACTGTCACCTTAATGGGTTCTGCAACGCGTGATCCGGATTAGTCGAGGCTCCAATGCGGGCAATGGACACCGGATGGGAAATAAAAAAAAATAATATGTGAATAATAGTAAAAATTCCTTTTCAAAAATGAGCAAACAAAAGGTATAAAGCCAAAACATATACTTTGAAATATGACCTTAGATTTAGTGATTTTTTGTGCATAAAAGGATTCCATTTTCTATCTAATTGAGAATCAATTCCTTTCTTTTAATTACCTTATCTCTTGAAAAATACAATCTATATTCTTAAAATTAAATCATACATTTGATAAATTCTTTTTGAAAAGTTCTTAAAACACAAAAACATACATGTGACACTATTTTCTTTTAGTAAGTTTCAACATAAAGACATCTTTCTTTATTCAGTAAAGTATTTAGTACCTCTAAACTACGATCAAATTTGCTACGAACGCTTCAATTTCACGGGAATTCTATTATCCCTGAACTAAATTTTAGTGTATTTTTATCATCCTTTTTAGCTAACGTGTCTCCTTTTGTCTATTTTTTTAGCTGACGCGTCACCTTTAATGTGGACCTCATTTTATGTAATAAAGGTGTCATGTCAGTACAAATAAAGAGTGACGAAAATATGCTAAAATTGAATTCATGAGGTAATAGGATCCCTGTGAAGTTGAAATGTGTCGTGGCAATTTTGGCCATAGTTCGGGATATACCGAATGCTTATCTCTTCTTTATTTGGGAATGGGTTGATTTTAAATTTTCTATTTTACACTTAACAAGGTGATCTTAAAAGCCACAATAAAATACAATTATATCAGATACGTTTATAATCAGAGTGAAGTCTTTCTTTTTTTACCTTAATTTTGTATACCTAGTTAAACAAGTTATGATAAAATAAACTATTTGATAATCCCTTTAAATAGCTAATAAATATTTTTTTAAATTCTTTATTTAGCAATTTTATTGATTAAGTTAATTTGATTTGCAAATGAGAATTAGATTCTCAAAAAGGGTCCCATATGTCTTATTCTTTTGGTTCCATCACACATCTAGGAAAAGGGAATATAAAAAAAAAACAAAATCATCTTTTCTTTCTTAGTATTTTTATTCTTTTTTCATTACTTTACATTTTCAAAAGCTCCTAAATTTAAGTCTAATTGGTTCCAATTGAATTATTCAAGCTAGCACACTTGTTTCACTTAGACAAGTATTTTTATTTTTTATCGATGTTCGATATTCACTTTGAGGAAAAAATCAAAAAATAAGTCTAACATTTACATTTACATTTGAAAATCTCATGTTTGGAAGTAAACAGAGCTGCTTGAAAAAGACGACTCTATATCCAATGCTCGAAATTTTTATTTTTTTTATTTTTTTGGTTTTCCATTCGATATTCGGTATCCGCATTGGAGTCCGATTAATCCGGACTCGCGCTGGGTTGGGCTCCATTTGGGGGGTAGCGCTCCCTACCAAGGATTTGTCCATACCTAGGGCTCGAACCCGAGACCTCTGATTAAGGAAGGAGCAGCTTCATCCACTGCACCACATCCTTTAGTGATCTAGTGCTCAAATTTGAGACCTCTAATTATAAATGAAACAGCACTTACCGCTCTACAGGTTGATTCCTTGGACAATATCTTTGCCAAACTTTTAAAGATTCTTTTGACATTTGAATACAAATTAAATCTTCTTTATAAATAGCCTAAAATACTTCACTAACTCTTAGGTAGAATTAATTTCACAACAAAAACACCATGAAAATTCTTATATTAGTTTCATGGCTTTGCCTTATTATGTTCTTGAATATTTTAACATACTCATCTTGCACCTTCATCCCAAAATCCACAAATTATGAACTAGTCTTGCACAATGAAAAAAAGGGAAAGAGTAAGTTTTTTTTTTTTTTTTTTTTTAAAAAGAAATTGAGTTATTCTTTTTTAATCACTATTATTATCATGTTTGAATATAGTACAAGAAATATTTTCAACTAATATCCATATATGTCTTCATTTTGTTTTTGTTCAACTTGATTATTTAATAATTATTGTCTACATATTAAATAAGGAAAATTTACTCAGTCAGATCGTCTTTACTTGTTATAATAGATAATCTGTCTTTTTGCTAATATTACAATTCTCACGAAATGTTTACCAATAAATTATTTGAGCGATCTGATAATGTAAAAAGCTGATATATATATACATATAACTTAACCTCATTAAATAATGAGATAAGCATCCAGTATCTTTGAATTATGGCCAAAGTTACTACGACACACTCCAACTTTACAGAGGTTCTATTACTCCGAACTCAATTTTAATGTATTTTTGTCACCTTTTTTGTGCTGACGTGACACCTTTATTATATAAAATGGGGTCCAAGTCAAAGGTGCCACGTTGGGTAAAAAGATTGAAAAAAATACATTAAAATTTAGTTCGGAAATAGTAGAAACCCTGTGAAGTTGGAATGTGTCGTAACAAATTTGATCATAGTTAAGGAAGTGCTAGATGCTTTACTCTTAAATAATTAATCATGATATCTCTAAATTAAAAACAAAATATGCCCTTAGAAATAAAAAAGAATTTTGATTCAAGATCTTTTCTATAACAAATAATAATTCACATACTATACAAAATTTCATTACTTTGATGATGTATATAATATAATTTTTTTTTATATGAAATTGTGTGCAGTTGCAAATGATTCATTGGTTGAATCCACAAGTACAAAGAGCAACAAGGATGAACATAGAAATCTTCATAAAATTATTCATCAAAAAAGAGGAGCTTATGGTGGACCAGACCTTCTTAGAAAGGGACCTAAAAAAAATGGAGCCAATAATTACAAGTTTGAATGGCCAATTTTAATTTCTTCTCTCTTATTTTTTCTAGTTTTGGTAATTACTAATAATCTGTGGTAGATTACTATTTCGATATGTATTACTTGAGTCGAGAGTGTTTTAAAATAGTATTTCTATTTTCATGAGCTAAGGGTAACGTGTACCATTTTACCTTTTTCCTTCGAACTCTTCTTATTGGATTACGTTGGATATGTTATTGTTGTGATAGTTAAGAAAATATTACCTTCTCTCTTGTGCACTTTTTAAATTTGAAAATAGTAGTTTGAAGTTGAGGTTAAAAAATGATATTTGAAAGTTAAATTTGTGTTTGGACATATCGTTTTGTACTGTTATGTATTTTATAGTGTTATAATATTGTTTTGCATTATTTATTGTTGCCTAATAGCAATTTTCTTATTTTAGTTTGACTATATATTATTGTATTATAACTAATAAATTTACTAAAATACTCTTAATATAATATATATATATATATATATATATATATATATATATATATATTACCTTTGTTGGAAAGGTTGGCAATACATAAATATATACACTATTTAAAAGGTAAAAACTTAGCGCACTCGATGTATATATACATATATCATTTTTTCCTCAGATTATCGGGTCCCAATGACGCTCCTACCCTAATGATAGGTCCGCCTATGCCATAACAACGTTGTTTGCATGAATAGTTTTTGTTCGCTATAGCAAAATATTGTTATAGAACTTATAATATAACACACATGAAAAATTGGTTTCCAAAGAAAACTTGACCGTTATGAAAGTAAAATATTTGATGAGGACAAACTTTTAAGAGATTTGTAAGATCACAAGCAACAAGAAATTGATTTACTTGAGCTGAGGATACATCAAAACCACCTTTCTATTATCGTAACGTAAGTGCAAGGATAATGTTTAAGTACAAAACACCCTTTTCAGAATCGATTTATAGGATTAAAAGTCTCACATCAGTATAGGAAGGCTCGTTCGATTCGGCCTCCTAGCTAGCTTAGTTTTGATATTTGTGCGAAAATGACCTCGACCTTTTTAAGTTTAATGAAAAACTCAGAAAATAAAATATTTTTAAGTTGCGCGATAGATATGGTAAAGCAACACAACCAATTATGACATGCAAAAAAAGCAGTTCGATACACTAAAGCTCGAGATCGTTATACACAGGGTCCGGGGAAGGGCCACACCACAAGGGTGTATTGTAAGCAGTCTTACCTTGCATTTCTGGCGAAGACTATTTCCAAGGCTTGAACCCTTGACCTCCATATTGATCCAAGCAAACACATTTAGGCTGTGCTAATCTTCCATTAACAAGATACCAATTTACCACAACCATAAAAGTACATAGGTAAAGCAGTTGATTTTCTATACTTCATTACATAGTTCACAGAAGTTGATCAAACCAATATTATTATGAATTATCAACGATTTTGCAGGGCTGAATTTGCAGATCTATCTAGCAGAGAACCTCTGTATGGTGTGCTAAAACAGATCCTGTAAACGAAACCAACGAAGAAAATGGTTAGACGTCGTTCAATGCATTATAGAGCTGATCATGGAACAATAAGACCAGACCAAAAGGCACGCACGCACGCAATTAACCTGAACAATGAACTCTTCCATAAGCATTTTATTGCCAAGAGCGCGCGATAGGATCAGCTTTTTCTTGTCCTTGCGTTCTGACTCCTGCTCGGGGGCTGTCATTTGCATAAACTCTTCTTTTAGTTTTTCAAGAACTTCATATGCTTCGTCACAAGTATTCAACAGAACATGCTCGAATGTAATCTCTTCGCCACCAGGTTCATCAGTAGAAGGAAATGGAGGCAGTTTTTCGTTGAGATAAGAACACAGTTGGGCGTACATCGGGCAAAATGTAGGTTCCAATGCAGCCTTGTCAAATATCAAGGAAATAACACCCTGCCGATGCAAACAAGGGAAAATACGAGGTGAAGTAAAACACAACCCGAAAAAGAGGTATTCCGGAGAAGCTAAGGGAAGACAAACCTTTAGAATGTCTGCACGCGTTATCCCTACATCTAGCAATTGACCTTTGAGGAGATCAAAGTTCCCCGGAGTCAGCTTGTTCAGTATACTGCAAAACAATATTCTGAAATCACGTACCTCATGCATAGACTCATAAAACAAGCGACGACACATCAAATGGAAGTTTAATGTTGTTGTCAAAGGCGAAAAGCTTTTGAAGATAGAACTCATGAGCGATGAGGTACACACGCCTTAATCCCTTGCCAATACAGACACAGTCTAAGCGACACAAAGCACCTTCCCTGAGGTTCGCGGCTTAAGTGTGCTTTAAATGAACCTTTGAAAACAAAGATGGTTAACTAGTACACAGAGGAAAAAATTACCCCTTCGCAGTCTTCAAGACATGATTTTTGCCAGAACGATTTCCTCTTCGAGCTCTTTGCCGCTTGGGTTTGATTAAGGTGGGAATAAATACTTCCTGATTCACAAACAAATTCAAAAATTCTGACATCAAAAACTTAGAGATAGTCTCATAGAAACAATATTTGCCTTGAACAATATAACTGCGTCCCTTAACGTCCCATAACACTTAAATTCTATATTCATACTCACTGCAAAGACATTGCAAAATGCAAATGCAGAAGTTCCTGATCGACAACTGCATTTTTAGCAAGATAGTAGCAGAAAAGCCAGATAAATAATGAGTGTGTTCTGGAAACGATAGAAAAAACATCGAATTAGGAAATATCCCTTGGGACGGAGAGAATGCAAACTGTGGCTGGAAATAATGAGCCTGAGACTGCATTGACACCTACAGAGACACGAATGACACAATTTCTGGCAACAAAAAGTGATCGGAAATACAAACGCTTTTAGCAGATACACAAACATTGGCACCTTCACAAAATATTTGAGGTGCAACTTCTTTGATTTTAAGAACATCGTCGGAAACGTTAACAACCTAGTAAGTATTGACACATCCCGTGTCAAGTTAGTTAGTTTAGGACTCGTCTTAGTTTATCTGTAACTCTATTTAATACGCTTTCTGCTTCATTAATAAACATCTTCTTTCCAGCACTTGCTCTGTGCTTATATGGTATCAGAGCTATCTATTCTAATTCGAACTTGTTGGATGGCAACTCGGCTTGCACTTAACTCGTCTATCTTGAACTGGGAAAATACCACAACTTTAGAGTCTTCACAGCCTACACCCAACCTTCCCCCACTTCCAGATTTACCTCCTCCCTTAGAAATACATGCTCGCACAATTGCAAACTCCCCATCCACATCCGTTTCCTCTCAGGAAAAATCCCAGATCAACTCACACTCACAATCCTCCTCGGACAGTGCATCAGTGGTGGATGTAGATTCAGCTCCTGCAATTTCTCTAGGTAAATCTCTATCTCCCTCACCTTCTTCAATTGCTACTGTACCGGAGTCCTCTTTCCAAACTACTGACCTGCTCTCCCACCACCACATCCCACTACAAGTTCACCAACACCTATCCCCACAAACACACATAGCAGCCCACCTCCTCTCCTTGTTTATCAACGCAGGAAAACCACACCTCCTACTCAAGTGACTCCTCAGCCAACTTGCCCTTTCCCCGAGTCAGAACACGCTCCCTCATCACCTCACTGTCCGTCTCCCCCTACCCGTGTTGTCACTTGCTCCCAAAATAATATCACCAAACCCAAACAAATCTTTGATTACTTGGCTAAATTGAACCCCACCACCACACCCACCACTGTTAAACAAGCACAAAAACATCCCGAGTGGCGTGAAGCGATGAAACAGGAACTTGATGCTTTAATTAAAAATCAGACTTGGGAACTTATTCCTCCTGACCAAACTAAAAATATTGTTTCCTGCAAGTGGCTTTTCAGGATAAAAAGGAAAGCAGATAGGTCCATTGATAGATATAAAGCACGACTAGTTGCGAAAGGCTTCACTCAAAGACGAGGCATTGACTTCCACACGACTTTCAGCCCAATCGTCAAGCCTACCACAGTTTGAATAATCCTTTTTGTGGCACTTTGCCATAACTGGAATCTCCGCCAGCTTGATGTCAACAATGCATTTCTCCAGAGCAACCTGGACGAGGAGGTGTACATGGCACAACCTCTGGGCTTCACTACTGATGACAAACCCACTTATTTATTCGGTTATGCAAGGCAATCTATGGCTTGAAACAAGCCCCTCGGGCATGGTACAATGCCCTCACGGGTTATCTTTCGTCCATAGGATTTATTAAGACTAAATCAGTTGCCTCGCTACTCATTAGGCAGGGTCTAGGTGACACAATGTTTGTCCTTGTCTATGTGGATGACATCATTGTTACAGGGAGCAACACTTTCTATGTCGATCAGGTTATTGCTTCCCTTGCTTCTCAGTTTTCTGTTAAAGATTTGGGTAATCTTCGCTACTTTCTTGGTGTTGAAGTGATACGCAGCTCTGACGGTTTAATCCTCACCCAAGCAAACTATGTGAATGAGATCCTTAATGATAAATTAATAACCGACTGCAAAAGCGTCCACACACCAATGAGTGCATCTGAGCTAATCACACCATCTGATGGTACTCACTTGACTGATGCAACACGCTATCGTCGGGTCTTAGGTAGGCTTCAATACCTATCTTTCACTAGACCGGACATCGCATATGCAGTAAATAAGTTGTCCCAATTTATGCAAGCACCTTCAGATCTCCATTGGAAAGCAGTGAAACGTGTTCTTCGTTACCTGCGTGGCACCATCCAACTAGGCCTACGTGTAAACCCCATTGAGGACTTCAACCTGCACGTGTACTCTGATGCGGATTGGGGTGGGGATATTACTGACAGAATTTTCACATCCGGGTATATCCTGTTCCTTGGTCACAATCCGATTAGCTGGTCCTCAAAGAAGCAAAATACCGTCTCTCGCTCCTCCACTGAGTCTGAATATAAGGCAGTGGCTAATGCCCTTTCTGAAACCCTGTGGGTTACCAATCTTCTCGCTGAGCTGCGCGTTCCAATACATCCGATGCCTACCATTTATTGTGACAATCTTGGAGCCACATTCTTGAGTAAAAATCCAGTCCTCCATAGCAAAGTGAAGCATGCTGCAGTGGACTTTCACTTTGCTCGCCACCATGTCGACATCAGAAAGGTTCGAGTTATTCACGTCCATGCTGCCGATCAAATCGCTACTGCCTAAACTAGCTTTTGAGAAGAATTTATTCAAGTTAGGCTTAGTGACTCATCGCGTAACTTGAGGGAGCGTATTGAGACATCCTGTGTCAAGTTAGTTAGTTTAGGACTCGTCTTAGTTTATCTGTAACTTTATTTAATACGCTTTCTGCTTCATTAATAAACATCTTCTTTCCAGCACTTGCTCTGTGCTTATAGTAAGAAGAATCAACCAAAATAAAACCATATAAACAACAAGCAAAATCTAAAGCCTGATAACAAAATCAGTTAAAAAACTTAAAAGACACTGAACTATTTACCTCCCTCAATTGCAGCATCTGATCTAGAGTATATCTAAAGCTTTCACGACCCTCAACGCGAGAGCCTCCAACCTACAATGACAAAACGATACAGCCAAGATTGTAACAAACATAAACGTCCAAGTAGTGGGAGTTGGACATCAAAGAGATACATGGAAGATAAAATGTAGACGCCAGAATTTGATATATGATGTAATTAAGGTTAAGAATTCTAAATAACCTCCACAACATGTCAATTTGCAACATGTTAGAAAATCACAAGAAGCAGCACACTTTTAAGCATTTCTAAGATAGAACAAAAAGGAAATGCCTCTTTCTGCGGCCTCAAGCTCATAAACTGTACGTCAATATTTCAAATTATTATCGATAACTGAATTGATTAAACAGGTACGGAGTATTACTGCATCTTCGTACAAACTGAACAGCCACTGTACAACTCAATTACTAAAGTGTCAGATCCACCACTACATTGTGTGTGAGGCGGTAGCAAAAGAAAGGGGACAGATAGTAGATGTATTCAGGGAACGACAGAAAAAGCATTAGAGTAAGAACTACCCCTTGGTTGGGAGATATATGAATTCTGGCAAACTGCGAGCTAAGTTGTTCATCCCCATTATACTCTCCGTTTCTGTTGGCATCTTCTTCAGAACGAGTATGAGACTGATAATACTACAGTGAGGAATTTTACACTTGTAGTCTGAGTAAAATACTCCGAAAACCACTACACACTCAAAAGAAATATCTCTGTTTTGATTTTTCACCTCACCAATATCGCTCACACGCTCTATTTTTCCTCACAGACTAAATTCTCTGTGATGCCTCACTCTATTCTTCTTCACTCTTTTTGTTGGTGTGTTTTTGAAAGAACTGAACGCTCTCCAATTTATAGTGAAAAGGAGGAGTATGCATATGTCACTGATAACATAAAAAAGGTTGCAATTGTCAACCATAAATCTCTAGGATACATGAGACAACAAATATAACATAGATGAAGTGTCACCTCTTCCCACCTAGGGATCCAGTTATTGGAACGTAAATCCAGCACATAAAGAACCATAAACCTTAGCCGTGGAACCAACTGAGGGCTTGTTGAAAGTTCCTTCAACCGATTAAAGTACACATCGTTGATGCACCTTGAGTTTTCGTTCTCATCAAGTTGCTTGCCGGTGGTGATGAAGAACTGACAAATGGCTTCAACATTCTCTTCTTCCGGACAGCTCAATAGTTCCTTTTAACAAAACCAGCAAAGACAATCATTCGTAAAGTTCAAGGCATAAAAAGTTTACAAGGCATAAAAAGACAGCAATCACCTAGGAACATAAAGACCTGAGCGAAAAGGCAAGCAATTAACAACCTGAACAATGAAACGAACAATACTTTCTGCGACCATTCTTAGCTTAAAAAGTTCGCCAATAAGCTTAATATTCCCAAGATTACGCAACTTGATAAATTTTTCTATGTCCTTGTGTTCTGACTCCTGCTCACGGGCCATCATTCGCCTCACTTCATTTCGCAGTTTGTCAGCACCTTCAAATGCTTCCTGACACCTATTTAACAGAATACGCTTGACCGTAATCTTTCCACCACCAGGTTCATCAGAAGGAAATCGAGGCAGCTTTTCACAGAGTTCGGAAAAAAGTTGGGCATACATCGGGCAAAATGTTGGTTCCAGTACAGCTTTGTTAAATATCAAGGAGACAACACCCTGGAGTAAAGATAAAAACCAGTTAAATCTCCAAGGCAAACAATGGAAAATCTGAACCGGAAAAAACAAAATAAATATATATATATATATATATATATATATCCCGGATATGGGATGACATACAAATAGAGTGTCTGCATTCGTTATCTCTGAAGCAATCAGTTGACTTTTGAGGAGATCAAATTTGTTCGCAGTTGGCTGGTTGAGTATACTGCAAATCAATATGAGTTAGCCAAAAGCTGTATCTTCAAATAATGCCGTAATAGAATTACCATTTCTCTAATAATACAACTTCCAAAACCAAGAACCACGATGTCATACATACTAACATCCAGACTAAGTATGTATCAACATCATCTCTCCGCAATAATAGTACACGGATAAAGCAGTCCACAGTGACACTGGTAGACTTGACAGCTAATTAGACATGAGAGTGGAAGGGGAGAGGGGGTGAATAGGGCCTCAAACAATTTTCCTGTAACATAATAATAAACTATCAGAATTTACCCCCTCACAGTCTTCAAGACATGATCTTTATCAGAAAAGTTGCTTTTTTGCGCTGCCGAGCATGGCATTTCAGCAGATCCTCCCTGAGTCACAAACGATGGTTTCAGAGATCAAGAACTGAGAGATAGTTTCACATCACACAGAATTGTTGTCTTAAACTCAATACAACAAAAAGGCGCTAGCTATCACAAAAGAAAAAAACTGATAGATGAGAAGAAAAAGACATGTCACTCGTCACTGTAAATCTTTTCTGATTATTATCGATAATTCATGTAACATAGGATCTATAGGGACTAACTAATTCTACATTCAAACTAAGATACAATAAGCAATCGAAAACTACCCCTTGGTTAGGAGATATTAGAGTTGTTGCAAATTGTGAGCTAAGTTGTTCGTCCCCATTATATTCTCGGTTTTGTTGGGCGTCTGTCTCAGAACAACGAGTTTGAGGCTGGACTTGCACCTACAAAAACATGAATGAGACAACATCTGGCAACACAAAAACTGCATACTGCAAGAAGGCCACAGATTAAATATGAAACAATTTTGCTAAACGGGAAAATGTAGATGAACAGAATTTCATATCTTTTTCCATGTGTATGTACATGGTGTAATGGGCGGGAAAAATAACCTTCTTTAACAGATACTCACATTGGCATCTGCACGACCTCGCCCTTCAACAAACAGTTCAGATTCAACTTCTTGCTTGATTATAAGGATATCATCAACCTGATCGAGACCAACAACCAAATGAAAAACTACAACAAAGAAACATATGAACACAACAACAATAACAACATACCCATAGGTGGGGACCTAGGAGAGTAGAGTGTACGCAAACCTTACCCCTACCTCGGAGAGGTAGAGAGGCTGACTCATCATGACTAAATTAGAGAGTATTACAAGGACAAAAGAAGATTCTTGTATACTCCTCCAGTATACCATTGTAATAACTATTGGTATGTACTCACGTAAACAATCTTTTTTACACTGTCAACAACAACAACATACACATTGTATTCCCACATAGTGGGATCTGGGGAGGGTAAAGTCTACGCAGTCCATACCACTACCTCCGAAGAAGTAGACAGGTTGTTTCCGATAGAACCCCCGCTCAGGAAAAGAAGACAGTAAACAAAGCCTTAATAAAACATAAAACAAGATGAAATAACAGAAATAAGACACCAATTGCCAGATAACAATTTCAACTTAAACTTAGATGATACTGAAGTATCTACCTCCTTCGCAGTCTTCAAGACATGATATTTGTCAGAACGATTTCTTCTTCGAGCTCTTTTCCGCTTGGGTTTGATTAAGGTGGGAATAAATGCTTCCTGATTCACAAACAAAGTCAAAAATTCTGACATCAAAAAGTTAGAGATAGTCTCATATCAGAAACAATATTTGCCTTGGAACAATATAACTGCGTCCCTTAACGTCCCTTAACACTTAAATTCTATATTCATACTCACTGCAAGGACATTGCAAAATGCAAATACAGAAGTTCCAGATCAACAACTGCATTTTTAGCAAGCTAGTAGTGGAAAAGCAAGATAAATAATGAGTGTGTTCTGGAAACAATAGAAAAAGCATCAAATTAGGAAATACCCCTTGGTCCAGATCCCACAGGGTATATTGTTGTTGTGTTGTAGGAAACTGCAGCTGGAAACAACGAGCCTGAGACTGCGCTGGCACCTACAGAAACATGAATTAGACGATTTCTGGCAACAAAAAGTGATCGGAAAAGTAAACGGAAATGCAACCTCTTTTAACAGATACTCACATTGGCATCTTCACGAAATAGTAGAGGTGCAACTTCTTTGATTCTAAGAACATCTTCGGAAATTTTAGCCACCTAGTGAGAAAGAATCAACCAAAAGAAAAAACATATAAACAACAAGCCTGATAGCAAAATCAGTTAAAACTTAAAAGATACGGAACTATTTACCTCCCTCAATTGCAGCATCTGGTCTAGAGTATATCTAAAGCTTTTACAACCCTCAACACGAGAGCCTCCAATCTACAATGACAAAAGGATATAGCCACGTTACATTTCGTACAAGAAGCAGCACACTTTTGAGCATTTCTACGATAGAACAAAAAGGAAATGCCTCTTTCCGCCTCAAGCTCATAAACGGTAAGTCTAACATTTCAAATTATTATCGATAACTGAATTGATTAAACAAGTATGGAGTATTACTGCATCTCTTGTACCTAATTCTACATTCATACAAACTGCACAGACATTGTACAACTCAATTACTAAAGTTCCGGATCCACCAATACATTGTGTGTGAGGCGGTAGCAAAAGAAAGGGGATAGATAGTAGATGTATTCAGGAAACGATGGAAAAAGCATTAGAGTAAGAACTACCCCTTGGTTGGGAGATATATGAGTTCTGGCAAACTGCGAGCTAAGTTGTTCATCCCCATTATACTCTCCGTTTCTGTTGGTATCTTCTTCAGAACAACGAGTATGAGACTGACGAGAGTGTCCAGTAGTCAACAAAGGTGAACAGATAGTCAATACACATCAGATCACAGGAAGTTCCTTAAGTTGAGTTGCAACAATGAAAAAAGAAAGACATTCAGAATAGGCATATCCTTTGTAACAGATAACTCACATCGGTTTCTGCATGACCTCGACTTGCATCTTCACCAAACAGTTCAGATTCAACATCTTGTTTGATTTTAAGAATATGATCAGAAATATTAACAACCTAAAAACATAATAGAGAAACACATTAAATTTAATTGTGAAAGGATAGAAACTAAACTAGAAATCTATTTAGCAAATTACAAAGCCTGATAACAACATCAGCTAAAACTTAAAAAATACTGAACTTTTACCTCCCTCAATTGCAGCAGCTGATCTCGAGTATAACTAACTCGATCACGGCTCCCAAAGCAAGAGGCTTCACTCTACAATGATAAAAGGATAGTCAAGACATATTTTATTCAAGAAGCCCTTATATGAAATAAAAAAGCAATTCCTCACAATAGCTAATGCTATCGTTAAATAATCCAACATACATGGCAACTGTCACGAAATCGTATAACTCAAATGCTACATTTTTTTTATCACATTACTTCCTTTAGGCAAGCTATTACATAACTATTAACTATACAACTTCTCTTTATTTTCTTTAATTGTCATTTTCAGACGGGATTTTTGAAAGTGTGAAAAAGGTCTACCGGTTTGTACTAAGCAAGAAAAGACGGATTGAGGTGCTAACAGGTATTCTTAAGATAGCTTAAAGACCTGAGACTGGTCGTGCATGTACACGACATAAATGACACAACTTGTTGCAGCTAAAGTGCATACCGTAAAAAAGTAAAAAATAACTAAACAACATTCCCTCTTTTTCCCGTCATCATATAATTATCAGGTGCTTTGAGATATCTTCCTTGAGTCGAGGGTCAACTAGATATAGCCTAGAGGTAAGGTCTGCGCACACTCTACCCTCTCCAAACCCAACCTGTGTAATTACACTGAGTATGTTGTAATACATAATTATCAGGTACTCACGTCGGTATCTGCATGATCTTGATTGGGATGTTCACCAAACAGTTCTGCTTCAACTTCTTGTTTGAGTTTAAGAATATCTCCCTTCAATTGCAGCAGCTGACCTCGAGTATACCTAATGCGTTCGCGGCCCTCCAAACGAGCTTCTCCAGTAATCTACATTGATAAAAGTACGGTCAAGAAACACATCAAAGAAAAAGGCATATCTTATTAGCAACATATACTCACATTGGCATCTTCACCATACAGTTCAGCTCCAACTTCTTGTTTGATTTTAACAATATGATCGTAAATGATAGCCACCTAAAAAGCCATAAGTAGAAAAATAATATCCAATGATGAAAGTGTAGAGAATAGGAGAAGAAAGCTGTTGTTGGAGAACTTCTGCTAGCCCAAGATTGTTAACTAAGATCGGAAGTTCAACTAAGACGAGGAAGCTATGAAAATAGAAGGAAGATATTGGATAAGAGAACTTGTGTAGAAGAATAATACTTGAATTGATTTGTTTTTTGGTTGGTTACAAATGTACAAGATCCTTCTCTATTTATACTCTAAGTTACTCGGACTCTTCACTTTCAGTGCCGCACCCGTGTCGACACGACATGGGTGTGGGTGTGGGATCTGTACCTGATTCGGTCAACCGATTTTGGATACTTTGACCAAATTTGATTGGGAAAGTCCGTACAGATTTAAGAAGTTTTGTAATCAAAACAAAAGTTAAGGTGAAATCGAAGAAAATGGAATACCTTGTATATAGAAATTTTTATGTTAAAAAGGGCAGCCTGGTGCACTAAAGCTACTTCTACGCACGGTGTCCGGGGAAGGGCCCCACCACAAGGGTGTATCGGCTACTTCTACGCACGGTGTCCGGGGAAGGGCCCCACCACAAGGGTGTATCGTACGCAGCCTTACCTTGCATCCGGTGCACTAAAGCTACTGCTATGCACAGCACAAGGGTGGCATCTGGTGCACTAAAGCTACTGCTATGCATGGTGTCCGAGAAAGGGCCCCATCACAAGGTTGTATCGTACACAGCCTTACCTTGCATTTCTGCCAGAGGGTGTTTCCAAGGCTTGAACCCGTGACCTCCTGGTCACATGGCAGCAACTTTACCAGTTACGCCAAGGCTCCCCTTCAGAAATTTTTTATGTTATTGCTTTTATTTTTATCTCCTTTCACGATTTTCTTCTTAAATAATATTTTCTCCTGAAGTTTTCCACATAATATCTTATAGTTTATGTTTTATATAGCTCTATTTTTATATATTTAAATAATCTTCTTAAATAGTATTTTAACTAGAAGACTAGATGATATTCATTCTTCCAAAAATTCAGTTTAGATATTTTTCACAGAAAGGATAGTGAAGACCTACGTTGCTTGGACACTTCAAAAATATCGACTAGCGTGTGTCGAATACTCTAAAAGTAGTGCATTTTTGGAAACTCCGGCCCAGAGGCGGCAACATTTTTGAAGAGAACATAGGACTGAAGACGCATAATATCATACTTACATTGAATTTCAACAAACAAAGGCATATACTAGGTAGTGGAATGGACTGCGCGTACACTCTATGCTCCCCGACCCCACGAAAGGCATCATAAAGTAATATTAAAACGTATGCAAGCACTAAGAACACATACACATTTAACGCAGCGTCCAAGTAAAGAGAGTTGATCATCAAAACTAAGGGTGAAGACGAATTGCAACAGCCGGAACCCGAAAGAGAATGGTGGAATTAAGTTACAGAACTTCACTGCTGATAAGAACAGACTCCGGAATATTTTGTTCACTAGCAACATGGTACAACACTGCAGGTGTTAATCTTTGGCAAAGACTCAAGAAGTATCAATTCACAAGAAACTACAGCAGCAATAAAAACTGCATTGGGCTCTTGAATGGCAATAAGTAGTAGCATTTACTGCAAATTCACCTGTAAAAAATGAAAAGGCAACAAGTCTCAGTTCACTTTAACTTGTCGTACTTTGAACTTTGCACGTCCATTAAAAAACAATGATTGATATAAGAATTTTACCATAATATCAAGAAGAAGAATCAAATGAATCCCAAGAACAAGAACACTAAAGAGATCATAAAGAAGCAATCTTTAACAACATAATAATAATAATAAGAAGAAGAAGAAGAATCAAATGAATCCCAATTGCAAGAACTATGTAAATATCAGAAAGAGAGATAAGGAGAATTACCTCTGTACTCAACAAAAATGGAACATGTGGAAGAAGATGAATGGAGAATCAGAAAGATAAAAAGTCATCTTCTTTTCTTTTGTAGACTCAAAAGTCTTTGAGATAAAAGTGTTTTGTACGGAAGAAGAGATGTATACCAGTGTATATTTTCCATATCTGTGTATATATATGTGTGATATACAATGTAGCTTTGAATTTTGACTTCCAATTTTATTTCCAACAATTTCAATCACAACTACTTAGGGGTCGTTTGGTAGAGTGTATTGAAAATTTAATGCATGCATTAGTTTAATATATACTATTAATATCTTGTTGGTATATTTTTTCATTGGTATATTACTAATGAGTCAACTCTTCACAGGGGCGCAGCTACTCTTTGTATAAGGGGTTCATCCGAATCCCCTTCGGCGAAAAATTATACTATATTTACATAGTTAAAATTATTTTTTATGTATATACAGTCAATGTTGAACCCCCTTTCAGTTAGTTCGTATATTCACTTGTGAACCCCCTTACTGAAAATCCTGGCTCCACCACTGATTCCTCATATTGTTACTCAACTTAGGAATATGTCCTACTAAAGTTACTTATCTTTTTTTTGCTCCAACAATGTCATTCAACTTTGTACATTTTTCTTACAAACTAACAATATTTTGTACATCCTCAAAGTACTGATCCACATATACGTCTATGTAGGTTCAGGTGCTTAATATTAGCAGTGTGAGTAGTTCGAGCATCTACATCCGGCAATTGGTGAGTCCTAATAGTCCGAAGACTTGTTACTCAGATTTTGCTAAAATAGTCTTTATTCTTTGTAAGAAAAATAAGCAAAATAGTCCCTTAAGTTAAACCATGAATTTAAATAGTCTTTATTCTTTTGTTTGAAATATTAATAGGTCTCCAACTATATTTCACATTTTTTACTTCACTACATACTCTCTCTGTCCCTTTTTAGTTTGGCACATTTCATTTTATACAGTGATTAAAAAAATATAAATTGAATGAAATTTTTTATTATTTTACCCTTTAGCAATATTAATGATATGGTCATAGAAATGAATATTGAAATTGAAATTGTTCACATTTAAATGTATACTATGAATTGTAGGGGTATCATAGTAAAAATTAATTAATTCTATTTCAATTTAATAAGTGGTCAACTAATATGAATCATTTATTTTTAGTATAAGACGACCAACTAAACACGAAAGAAAATAATTCAAAGCTAACTCACAACGTAGTAGATAATTTCTAGTTTGTCAATTAGTACTCGAATCAACAAAATGCAACGAAGAAAACAAGGATAGAAACTAAGAATCCAAAAATATGGTTGTACAAAAGTGATGACGTGTCAGCTTATGGTTGGACCATAAAATATACATAGACTTTACTCCGATTTTAAGAAGATAGAAAGGTTGTTCCAATTGATCCTTGGCTAAACGAACTAATTTCTATCGAAAGCCAAAGTCACATGAACTTAGGTCATCGATCATCGATCGATAGAGTCATTAAATCGACTACTTGTCCATAATTTTTGTCCTTCAAATATTCTCGAGTTATATATATCTATCACGAACACGAAGAAAAATATATTGTAAATTTAGTACAACTTATAATCATTTTAAATTTTGTAAAAACAAAACTCGTGTTCGGATTAGATTAAAATTTCAATTCGGGATGGTACTTCAGTATATACCATACCATGTTCACCCTAATTGTTACTAATATTCACATACTATCTTTTTCTTCAATTTCATTATTTTTTTGTTTCCCGCCTGGTGTTCATTATCCGTATTGGAGCTCCGACTAATTCAGATTGCACACTGCAGGACCCATTCTGGGGGGTGATGCTCCTAACAGGATTTTCTCTATACTCGGGGCTCAAACCCGAGACCTCTGGTTAAGGGTGGAGTAGTCCCACCACTACACCGCAACCCATTTTGGTTCTTCAATTTCATTATTGTTTGTTATCTTTCTTTGCTTCGACTATTGTATTACGGGATGTCGCTATTACTGTTCTCTTTTTTATTTTGTTCAGCAATTTCATGGCGCCACTACTATATTTTTCTTTTCATACTTGATTTTATTATGTTTTACTTGAGTCGAGGATATATCAAAACCACCTTTCTACTATCATAATGTAAGTGCAAGATAACGTTTAAGTACAAAACACTCTCTCCAGACTCGACTTTATAGAATTACACTGGATATATTGTTATATATTTAATCGGAATTTTCGCCAATAAATTATTTCTTGTGTCATTCAAATTGGTATTTTAAGAAAACTATTCCTACTTTGAAATCTAAATATTCCTAGCTACTATATTATGAGTTCAAATAAATCTAGAAAAAATCAATTCATAGTGGTAAAGTTTGTGTTAAAGAGTCCCACATCGGTGTAGGAAGGATCGTTTGCTTCGGCCTCCTAGCCACCTTTGTTTTGATATTTGTGCGAAAATGACCTTGACCTTTTTAAATTTAATATGAAAACTTAGAAAATAAAATATTTTTAAGTTGTGCGATAGATATGGTAAAACAACACCAACAATTATGACATGCAAGTGCTACTAAATTGGTATTATTAGTTCATAGTATATACAACCTAGTTGGTATGTATTGTTGAGTTACTCACAAATCATATCAAAAACTATGAATGCTAAAACACCTAACTAATTTTGATCGTAAAATCGAACATAAAATCTGCTAAGTTCTTGGAAAAAAACACTAGAGTAAAGCATCTAGTACTACTTGAACTATGACCAAATTTGCTACGACACACTCCAACTTCATAAGTATCATATTACACCTCGAATTCAATTTTAGTGTATTTTTCTCACCATTTTAGCTGATATGACACCTTTTTAGCTGACGTGGGTCTCATTTTTATGTAATAAAGATATCATGTCAGCACAAAATGGTGACAAAAATACGCTAAAATTGAGTTAAAGGGGTAATAGGATCCATGTGAAGTTGGAGTGTATGTGTCGTAGGAACTTCAGCCATAGTTTGAGGAGTACTGGATCACAAGTTCAAAAAAGGCATAATACATAAATATGCCCTTTAACTTTATACAAGTTTAAGTGTCTACTTGTGCGCATCCAAAGTTGGAAGTCATAGATGTGATCTGCGACTGAGACAAAGTTATAAAGGGCATGTTTATGTATTCTGCCTTCTAAAAACTATATCAAAAACCTATGTGACAAAGTAAGTTTCATTCTGATAAAATAACCATATTGATCCAAGCAAACACAGTTGGGCTGTGCTGATCTTCCATTAACAAGACACCAATTTACCACAACCATCAAGTACATATGTAAACCAGTTGATTTTCTCTATTTCATTACATAGTTCACAAAAAGTTCATCAAACCAATATTATTATGAATTATGTATGATTTTGCAGGCCCGATGATTTGGTAACTGACAAATGGCATCGACATATTTATCTCACGGAGAACCATTGGGATCGCAACATAACATATCGTTCCTGTAAACAAAGGGTTCTTCTTCAAAATCCAGTGTACTCCAATACCAATTGCGACGAAGAAAGTCCAAGGTCGCGTTTGGGATAGAATTTTTGAGGCCCAAGGTCGCGTTTGGGATAGAATTTTTGAGGCTGCCCTTCTGCGAGATAGAAACATTGAGGCTGTCATTTCCCATATTCTTCTGTTCCTCCTGTACTCTTCGAACAGATATTTCAACAACCACAGAACACGAGTGCACCTCAATGCGTTGTAATGTATAAATGTTACCTATTTCATGAGGGATACTCTCTAGGTAACAGCGTTTTAGAACTAGATGTTCAAGCTTTGGAAAGTTTACCTCGCTAGCGTTCCATACCCTGAGGTAAGAAGACACTTTTTTTAGGTACTTCAAGTTACTGAACACTTCTTCGGTCAGATTCCAACTGTGTTGCTCAAATTGTACATGCTCTAGTTTAAGAATCTCAAGATTAGGTAACATACAAAGAGAGCTCGTAAATCCACATGAAAAAGAACACCGATTCAGAACCAACTTCTTGAGGTTTGACGGGCAAAAATCCATGCTCGACAAGTTGTGGTAGCGAAGCTTCAACTTTTCGAGCTGCTTCAAGTAGAAAAGACTATCGAGAACATAGGATGATGGCTGACTGCTATCCCATTCTCTTCGTCCTCGTATTGCCAATTTCTTGA
The DNA here is from genome assembly GCF_002878395.1 of Capsicum annuum. Taxonomy (NCBI): domain Eukaryota; kingdom Viridiplantae; phylum Streptophyta; class Magnoliopsida; order Solanales; family Solanaceae; genus Capsicum; species Capsicum annuum. Next base: position 3,163,898 of record NC_061117.1, read on the forward strand.
GATTGGGAATATTCTCGGCGACTTCTCTTGTACAACTCGTTATGTCCATATAGGTTATTGTTTGTAGATTTGTTAAAACCTTACAACCATTGAAGCTAGACATGGGATTCGGTAAAAAACATCCGTTGCCCAAACATACATGCCTTAAGTTGTCCATTTCCCATACAGTTTTAGGCAGATTCAAGACTCCACGTGTAGCCAAAATGAAGGTCTGTAAGTTCCACAGCCTTGAAATCGATTCAGGGCATTCGGGTTCCTTGACTGTTAGAGCAAGATACCTTAAATGAACCAGCTGCAAAACTTGAGGAGGGAAAAAATTGAAGGTAACATGTAATATGCGCAATACTCTCAACAATTTATATTGTAAAGGACCAAGCAACTGTGAGCGTGGCAGAGATCTTGGATAACCAAAAAGGAGTAAAGTTCGGGAGAGGGGAAGCAGTGGCTTCCAGGGAACTTCAATAGAGGCAGCCCTATAGTAACTGAGACGACGACCACAGTTCAGAGTATCGGCTGTGGCAAAGAATTCAGGGAAATGAAAAAAATTCTCCCTTTGAGCTTCTCTCAAGCCAAAGTCTCTCAGAAGATCATGTACAGCACAACTTTTGACTCGACCATTGGATTTCCGCTGTTTGACAATAACGAGACTTCGATTCACAAGATCTTCCAAACATTCTTCTGCATAGTTTTCCAAAATCTTTTGCTTTCCTGTAGTTAGAAACCCCTCAGCGATCCATAGTTTTACCAATGGCTGGACACGGATCGCAGTCTCTGCTGGAAATGCACAAATATAAATGAAACAAGCTTTCAAGTGATGTGGCAAGTTTCTGTAACTCAAAGCAAGTATATCTAAGCATTTCT
>NC_061117.1:3167758-3182049 GCF_002878395.1 Capsicum annuum
AACATAACAAGAAGGAAGATCAAATGAACCCCAAGTGCAAGAACACTAAAGAGATCATAAAGAGGCAACCTTTGACAACATAAAAAGAAGGAAGATCAAATGAATCTCAATTGCAAGAACTCTAAATACATCATAAAGAGGCAATCTTTGACAACACAACAAGAAGGAAGAATCAAATGAACCCCAAGTGCAATAACACTAAAGAGACCATAAAGAAGCAATCTTTGACAACATAGAAAGAAGAAGAATAATCAAATGAATGCCAAGTGCAAGAACAATGTAAAGATCAGAAAGAGATAAGGAGAATTACCTCTTTACTATACAAAATGAAGCATGTGGAATAGGATGATAGTGTAGACTCAAAAAGTCTTTGAGATAATAGTGTTTCTTGGTGGACTTTGTACCCAAGAATAGATGTATATCAGTGTATATTTTCCATATCTGTGTATATATATGTGTGATATATATTAGTGATATGCAATGTAGCTTTGAATTTTTGACACCAAATTAGTTAACCACAACCACTTAATGAAGCCAAATTCATACACGACTCCTTAAATTTATGTTTTTTTCCCAAAAGAATTTTCTCCATATCCATGAGTTTGAAATTGCAGGCCCTTTAAGTGGGTAGCGTTCCCAAAAGAATTTTCTCCAAATTTAGGGTTTAAACCCGAGACCTCTGATTAAGGGTAGAGCAGCCCTACCACTGCACTACAACCCATGTTGGTGTATGATAATTTCATTTCTACAATTAATGACCGAGGAAATAAAATCTCTCGTCTTTTTACATATTAAATAAAAGAAAACGATCTTTTCTAATCTTCTACGTGTAAAAATGAAAGATTTTCTTATAAGATGGACAACCTTACTTTTGTGAGACGCTTATAATTTTAACAAATGCATCCCTATTAAACACAAAATGTATAACCTGTCCAAAAAAATATTTACGTCTAAAAATGAATATCTCTTTGTAGAAGGCTGTGCATGATGAACATAATATAAACTTAGACATAAAACCAAATACTACAAAAATTACTAAGCATTATATAAAAGAAAACTAAACTAAAATATAGACTTTTAATCTAAAGGAGTAAACAAAACATCAACTCCAAGTCCAATAGATACTAAAACATAAAAGTAATAATTGCATGGATGCACTTATACTGTCACTGCATAAAGCTTAAAGTCGTTGGTCTAAGCAAAGAGATACAAATTAAAGTCTTCATCTTCAGACTCTTCTATCTCTTCAACCTTTTTTACCTCCTCTTTCTCCGCCATCGTTGCACCACCACCACCACTAGCAACCACAACACCACCAAAACCAACACCGGAAGGCAAGGGCAGACCTATAACCAAACTTTTTGAGCTCCGGCATCTATTAAGTTCGATGCAGATTAGGTATATAAATGTATAAACTTTGATATAAGATTTTAAAAAGCACCCAGTAAGCCAATAAGATAGGTAGGTGTTTTAGATTCTAGGCAAAACTTTAAAGCTTTAGACGTCAATATGTGTGTTTGAAACTTCCGGACACCCACGACCCCTAAATCCTGATCCTCCGCCACTGCTGGAAGGGGCAAGCAATATATTTGCATGAACAAGCAACAAAACCAACATATGTTTGCATGAAAATAGTATAAACTTGGACATAAAACCAACTACTATTATATAAAAGAAACCTAAAATAAAAACAACAACACCAGAAGGCAGGGTCGGACCTATAGCCAAACTTTTGGTGCTCCAGCACCTATTAAATTCGACACAGATTAGATATAATTATATAAAAAATGTATAAGATCTAGTATAAGATTTAAAAAAGTACCAAGTAAGCCAAGAAGATAGCTGAGTGTCTTAATTTCAGACAAAACCTTAAAGTTTTTGACGTCAATATCTGTGTTTGAACCTTCCGTGCACCCATGACCCCTAAATCTTGGATCTGCCACTGCCGGAAGGGACAAACAACATATATGCATATATGCATGAACATAATATAAACCTGATTTACTACCATCATACCAAGGAAACCTAAACTAAAATATAGACTTTTAATCCAAAAAAGTAAACAAAAATAACAACTCCAAATCCAATACGATACTAAAACATAAAAGCAATAGTTCCATGCACGTATGCTGTCAGTGCATAAAACTTAAGTCGTTGGTCTAAGCAAAGATATCCAAATTAAAGTCTTCATCTTCAAATTCTTCTTTCTCGTCAACCTTCTTTACCTCCTCCTTCTCTGCCACCACCGTTGCACCACCACCACCACTAACAATCAAAACAACAACACCAGAAGGCAGGGGCGGACCTATAGCAAACTTTTGGTGCTCCAGCACCTATTAAATTCGACGCAAATTAGGTATAATTATATAAAAAACGTATAAGATCCAGTATAAGATCAGTGTATATTTTCCATATCTGTGTGATATATAGTAGTGATATACAATGTAGCTTTGAATTTTTGACTCCAATTAGGGCCTGTTTGTTTGGCCATGTCATATGAATTATGATATTGATACGAAGTTGAAGTTTTATTTAGACATGTATAATTTAAATTTTTTATGTTGTATTTTTTTTTTCATAAACATGAAAATTTTAAAAGTTGTGAAAACTATTAAAATTTCACCAATCTTGTACAATCTTAGGAAATGGGCAAACTATAATTCATATATAAAATATCAAAATATCCTAAGGTGGCGCATTGATAAATCACATATCTTCATGTTGCTTTTATATTAAAGCACTAAATGTTTGTTATTACATACTTTTAGATAAACATAATTTTATAAAAATTCATTAGTCAACAATATTAATAACTAGTTATTTTTTAAACTTATCCTTCAATATGGTATGATTAATCTCTTCACACCAAGCATTAGTTTTTTTTTAAGGAGGTTTAATATGTGCATTGTAGGGGCCTCGGAATTAATTACTAAGGCTCCCTATTATGAAAATAATTCAAAATACTAATTTGGTTTATTTTTATCCTGATAAATTACAAATCATTCCACTAAAAATTTGTAATTGCACTCCTCTATTTTTATTTCAAACTTTTTCATTAAACACTTATATAATTCCATATGGTAAAATTACAGATACTAATCAATAAATTGATTTACTAGTGAATATAATATAATGATTAATTTTCTTTAAAGTTATGCTTAACTTATTTCATACGTGGAATTTATAAAATCACTGACGAATTTACACATGAAAATTTATAAGTTTCTCAAAAAAGTTGGATCATCAATCTTTATACAGAGACATGGATTCCATTAACTAACTTATTATTTCATCAATATATATTATTATCACCCAATATACCATGCATATTGACCCATCTTAGGATTTCACCTTTTAATAATTCAAAACAATAAATAATATATATATATATATATATCATAATAGTTATATCAAGATTGAGCATATAAGTACATTTAACCATTTAGAGAATATGTTTTTATCAGTTAGTCTAAAACTTTTTATCAGTTAGTCTAAAACAACTATCTCTACGTGGTTCTGTTATACATACAAAATGCACTAGCACGAGAAGTTAGAACTATACCATTCTCGCAATTAAGATAAATAATTACTTTTAATATCGTGCTATAATTATTCTGACTGTTTGTTCAAATCTTCATCTATGATTGTGAACTATAACTTTAACTTATAAGAACCGATGATTTAATCTTCTGTGTGTAAGCTTAAACTCTATACATCAAATCATCTACTATATAAGTTGGAGGACAATATATGACAATGATCTATTTAATGTAACACTTTATTGAATGAAATAAATAAATAAAAAACTATTCAATAAATAATACTACATCAAAACGCATCGTTTATAGTATATCCTAACATCTCTGACCCTAACCTAGTTCCGCCCTTGCTTTTTTTTATCTCTTTTTCTCCTTTACTTGATATATATATATATATATATATATATTCCCATTTGGTAATAAAATCCTTTTATTTACCACAAATAAAATATAGGTACTTCTATTAATCTCCATTTGCATTTTTTTAAAACTAAAATCTATACTAATCTGATTATAAGATAGATTGTACTAAATTTAAAAAAAAAAATTCTTTTTTCCTCCAATATAAATAGGGATGGCTCCACCATAACCTTTTTATAATTTTGTTTGTAAAGTAATTAAAGAAAATTAAATGGATTTTTCTTTGTTCATTACCTCATTATTTTCATATTTTCTTCTATCCATCCTCTTCACACCTACATTTGTGAAAGGAGATTTAGTCATTGATGTTTGCATTAAGACGTTCGTTCCTCTTTTGTGTGAGAAACTTTTACGATCAGACCCTCGTTCCAAAATCACTGATCTTAAAACCCTAGGCATGATCGCGTTCAACATAACTTCGGTCCTCTCCGTGATAGCGCGATGGAGGGAACACTAAAGGAACTATATTCTTTGTGTTCCTTGTGGTTATGTAGATATAAGTCTAGAAATCGCGATGAGATATTTTAATGAAAAATATTACGGACAAGTAGTCAATTTTATGACGTTATCGATCGATGACCTAAGTTCATGTGACCTTGGTTTTAAATACAAATTATAGTAGATGTAAATGAGAAGCTAAAACAAACTAGTTTATCATTGCAATTATATTTTATGGCTATTATTGTTATAGCCATTCGTATCTAGACTATGAACCTATAAAAATTATGATTTTATAAGGTTTATATATGATCCCAAGACCAAAAATAGGGTTATATATATATATATGATCTTGTTGTTTTTGTTGCTTCGTTTTCATGTTCGTTAAACGAAGGTTCTATCTGGAACAATCTTTCTACCTTCTCAAGGTAGGAGTAAGGTCTGTGTTAGTGGCGGACCCAGGATTTAGGGGTCACGGGTGCTCGAAAGGTTCAACAACAATAACAACAAATTCAGTATATTCCCACATCGTGGTGTCTGGGGAGGGTAGAATGTACGCAGTTCATACCACTACCTCTAAAGAAGTAGAGAGGTTGTTTCCAATAGACCCCCGGCTCGAAAGGTTCGAACACAGATATTGATACCTAAATCTTTAAGCTTCCACTTGGAAAATAAAGCACCATCTATCTTCTTGGTTTCACGGCGGACCCAAGATTTAGGGGTCACGGGTGCTCGGGAGGTTCGAACACACACATATTGATAGCCAAATCTTTAAGCCTTCACCTGGAAACTGAAGCATCAGTTATCTTCTTGATTTTACGGCAGACCCAAAATTTAGGGGTCACGGTGCTCAAGAGATTTGAACACACATATTGATAGCCAAATCTTTAGGCTTCCACCTAGAAACTAGAGCACCAGCTATCTTCTTGGTTTCACGGTGGACTCGGGATTTAGAGGTCACGAGTGCTCGGGGAGTTCGAACACACATATTGATATCCAGATCTTTCAGCTTCCACCTGGAAACTAAAGCACCAGCTATTTTAGCTTCTTGGTTTCATGGCGGACCCAGGATTTAGGGGTCACGGATGCTCGGAAGGTTCAAACACACATATTGATACCTAGATCTTTAAGGTTCCATCTAGAAACTAAATTATCAGCTATCTTCTCTATTTCACAGGTGTTTTATTCGATCTTATACCAATTTTTATACATTTCTTATTTAATTATACCTATTATGCATCGAATTTAACGGGTGCCGAAGCACCACAAATTTGAACCTAGGTCCGCCTCTGTTTGTGTACTCGCGACAAGTATTTCATTCTACTTCTCTATTTCTGTTACTTATATCGCGACAGTTTATACCTTTCTAGGGCCACGTGTGAAATTTTACTGAGTATAGTTAACACATTTATATTAAAAATTGTGATGCCTCTAACACTTTAATTCCTGAATCAGCCTTATAAAAATTTGACTGTAAAATTATATATTTAATTTGCATTGCCAGAATCTATTAATAAGATTTTGTAAGATAAGCATGTAATTAATTTTAATTCCAATTTTTCCTTTCTTTTCACCAAATATAAATAGGGGTCACTACATCATAACCTTTTTATATGTAAATTGTGAGCAAAAAGTATAAATAATTAACATATTTAAATTAAAAATAGTGATGCCTCTAACAATTTAATTCCTGAATTCGCCTCTGTATTAGAGAAATTTTACTATAGAATTATATATTTAATTTGTCTTTCCAAAATCTATAATAAGATTTTGTAAGATAAGCATGTAATTAATTAAAATTTCAATTTTTCCCTTCTTTTCACCAATATAAATAGGGGTCACAACATCACAACCTTTTTATATGTAAATTGTGAGCAAAAAATATAAATAATTAACACAATTATATTAAAAATAGTGATGCCTCTAACACTTTAATTCTTGAATTCGCCTTTTAATTAGAGAAATTTGACTGTAGAATTATATATTTAATTTGCATTGCCAAAATCTATTAATAAGATTTTGTAAGATCAGCATGCAATTAATTTTAATTCCAATTTTTCCCTTCTTTTCACCAATATAAATAGTGGTCACTACATCATAACCTTTTTATATGTAAATTGTACGCGAAAAGTATAAATAATTAACACATTTAAATTAAAAATAGTGGTACCTCTAACACTTTAATTTCTGAATTCGCCTCTGTATTAGAGAAATTTGACTCTAGAATTATATATTTAATTTTCCTTGCCAAAATCTATAATAAGATTTTGTAAGATAAGCATGTAATTAATTGTTATTTCAATTTTTCCCTTCTTTCCCCAAATATAAATAGGGTCACTACATCATAACCTTTTTTTATGTAAATTGTAAACAAAAAGTATAAATGATTAACACATTTAAATTAAAAATAGTGGTGCCTCTAACACTTTAATTCCTGAATTTGCTTGTGTATTGGAGAAATTTGACTGTAGAAATATATATTTAATTTGCCTTGCCAAAATCTATAAATAAGATTTTGTAAGATAAGCATGTAATTAACTGTAATTCCAATTTTTCCCTTCTTTACACCAATATAAATAGGGGTCACTACATCATAACCTCTTTATATGTAAATTGTGAGCAAAAAAATATAAATAATTAACACATTTAAACTAAAAATAGTGGTGCCTCTAACACTTTAATTCCTGAATTCGCTTCCAAGTTAGAGAAATTTGACTATATATTTAATTTGCATTGCCAAAATCTATAAATAAGATTTTTTAAGATAAGCATGTAATTAATTCTTATTCCAATTTTTCCCTTTTTTTTCATCAATATAAATAGGGATCACAACATTAATTTTTTTATATGTAAATTGTGAACAAATGGCTTCTTCTTTCACTATTTTCTCATTTATTTTATCCATCATCTTCACATTTTCATATGTAAATGGGGATTTAATTGGTGACATTTGTGCAAAGACCCCCCTACCACCTCTTTGCGAAAGACTTATACGATCAAATCCTCGTTCTAAAACCACAAATCTCGATACCCTTGGGGCGATCGCGTTCAACCTGACTACACCGCTCATAAAATCAACCATGGATTTATCATTTTCTCTTCGCGATAAGGCACCAGATCTAACAGTCAAGAAAGTATATCAAGACTGTGGGTCCTACAGTGTGTTCGCATATACACGACTTATTTTAGGTCAAGGTGCTTTTGGGCATAGAGATACTATTTCTGTATTTGAATTATTGACACAAGCAATTAATAATTTAATTACATGTGATAACTTATTTCCAAAAAATAAATTAGTTGAAAATGAGGAATTAAGACAAGATAGTTTATCATTGCAACAACTTTTGACTGCTATTAAAAATATAGCAAGTCGATTTTAGAAGAAAAAGTTTTGTTATTATTATTATTATTGTTACAATTTTGTGAGAGCTATTTACATAATATAAAATTATTATTATCTCTTTATTATGTTTGTGTATCTTGTTGCTTGTAATTTCTTGATAGATCTTAAAAATCAATCTTAATAAAATAAATTAAAAATCTAGTTCCTCTATTTTAATTTATTTTCCTTTTTAGTCTATAAAAACACATTTAAAATCTATAAATCTCGTTGAAATGTCTCTAATAATTTTTTATATCATCACACAAAAGCAATTATTATTTGTTGATGTTATGTGACGTACGATGTATTTGTAATGGGGGTCAAGTGAATAAAGACGATTTTCACGTAAATTATTCAGAGTTGTCAAAATGAGTTGACTAGGATTGGCGGCCCAACCTTAAGTAGGTGCCTTTGGGCTTGGACGGGCTAATCCAGATTAGTATTACATTTTTTATTGGGCCACATTAGCAGTGTGGGCCCAATCTCAAGGGTCGGAGTCACATGGACTTCAAAAACATACAAGCAACATACAATCGTACGAAAGTACGGGCTGGATTGGGCTGAATTCACGGGTCAACCCGTTTTGACAGCTCAGAAGATATGACAAAAGAAAAAGTTAATCCGAAAGAGAGCTATGTTTTTAGTCAACATATGTTCTCAATTTTCGGAATAATTGTATAGTAAATGGCTCTCTTTTTATTCATTTACAGACTTTTTAGATCGCCGCTTAAAGATCTCTTTGGAGAAAATAAAATTTTTATGAGAAAACGTCAAATGATGGTCTAAAATTTTATAAATTAATGCGAACATTGAAGAACAATATATTGAAAAGTATAATGTTATAAAATAGAATAATTTTTCAAAAGCTATATTTGTATTATTTTTTTTATAACAGAAACAAAGTTTAAATAATAGGCTAAAAAGGAAAATTGATGTATATTGTCAATCATGGAAAAATTACACAGTATACATAAAACAATTTTATAATTACCTGACATGGTTAATATTTAAAATAATTATTTTACATGATTAAAGGTAGTTGGAATAGTTGAACGTTTGTCATGTGTTGGTTTATATATACATTATGTAATGTGTTGGTACACGTATATACGTTTGTTTATATATACATTATGTAATGTGTTGGTATGCATATATAAATATACATTATATAATGTGTTGGTACGCATATATACGTTTGTTATGTGTTTGTTTATATATACATTAGGTAATGTGTTGGTACGCATATATACGTTTGTTATGTATTTGTTTATATATACATTATGTAATGTGTTGGTACGCATATATACGTTTGTTATGTATTTTTTTATATAAACATTATGTAATGTGTTGGTACGTATATATACGTTTTTTATGTATTTTTTGATATATACATTATGTAATGTGTTGGTACGAATATATACGTTTGTTATGTGTTTGTTTATATATATACATTATGTAATGTGTTGGTACACATACATACGTTTGTTATGCGTTTGTTTATATATACATTATGTATATACATATAGGAAAAATAACATTAACATACATCTTTACTTACCATATTTACACAATTCTCCATCATTACAAAGTAATTACAAAAATTTCAACTAATTATGTATCTTTATTTGATGTATCGGGAGCTAATTATGTATCTCGACTGGCCCAAAATTGAAGAAAATATATTGGGAGCTAATTATATATCTTTACAAAGAAAAAATGTATCTTCGTTGGATGTATCGGGAGCTAATTATATATCTCGACAGATCCAAAATTGAAATTTTTAGTAATTATGCAAAATGTTGGAATTTTATATAACTAAATTTCAAACTATCGGGATTTATGTTGTTTAGCCATACATATATGTATACCTATGCCATGTGTTTATGCATATATACATATGGATATAAAAATATGTATAATTATTTCTATATGCAGACGTTGGTTTTTATATATTGTGTAATACAAATTACAATGAGTATCAACACATTCATGATACTTTGATTAGCTCACACACGCAACCTTCAAGATTTGAATTTTAAAACTCAATAATAACTGAAAATGTTAAAAAAAATAATTAATATTTGTATATTTGAAGTCCTAAATACATTTAATCAATAACTGAATTCTATAAAATATAATTATTTAAGATTTAAATTAAGAAATTAGTTAAGATGGGTCTAAATTAATTACATGTGAAGTTTTACCTATTATCAACACATACTTGGAACACTTAAATCCAATTGCATATTTGGTCCAAACAAGCGTAAAATGTTACGGAATAATTGAAATTTCTTCATTTTTAATCAGAATTCTAAAGTTCTAATACGAATATTAAAAATCGAATGAAAAAAAAAATCTTGAATATTATTTTAAAGCTAAAAATTTATAGAGGGAGAAAGTTTTATTTATTTTTAAAAAAATTGTATTGTAGACCCCACACACATGAACTACTTTGAATCTTTTTTCACATGCAAACCAACTAATAAATCCACAAAAAGAACATAAAATATATATTTTGTAGATCTAACAAAAAGTAGCTAAAATACAAAAAAGAGATGATAATATATAGTTTTTAAAATCTAAATTCCAACTTAAGGTAAGATTAGATGTTGATAAAAAAAATTAAAAATCTATATTACAAGTAAATATTTATGATAAAAAATTAGTAAATAAGAATTTGATAAATATATTAACAAATTTAATTATAATTGATAACATGACAAAAATTAATATCACATGTTAAGTTATACTAATAATGAATCTTTGTGCCCTTTTGGAGTTAGGTTCAAGTCACTATATTCAGAAAAAACATATAGTACTATAGTTTAATTGTTCAAATTATTGAAGTTACTATATTCAAGAATAACTTTCTAAACTTTAAAAATAATAATCTAAATATAATATTTAAATTTCATTCCTTTATCAGAACCATTATTTTCTGTCATATCTTTGCTGTCAACTCATGATGACGATTAATTAATTTTTAATACTAAGCACATGATTATGCATGCATCAAAGAGATTTAATATAATTTCCAACTTGATTATGATTAATAAATATAATTATTGTTGATTATTGTCAGCAACATAGAGCATTGTCCTTCATGTTATTATTATAATTAAATCAATTAATTATGCTGAAGAAGATTCAAAGAACAATTAATAAAATGAATTTTATAGTACTAATTACATAATTAATTAAATTCATGCACATGATTACTCTGGATTGATTGTTGATCACCTAATTTTTTTTCAGAATTAGGTAGAACATATGTACTTTGTAGTCCACATGCTGGATGAGATTTTTACTTTTCATACAATAGTACATTGTCGTTTAAAGAGTCTAATTTATGAGATTATTCTTTCAAATAGAGTTTAAGTTTTTGGATTTATTTTGAATATGTAGGTTTGTTAACCAGTCATATTAAATAATATGAGTTATCATCAATTAAACTAGGCGAAATGATTTTTAATATGTGATTTTTGTTTTTTTAAATAAAAAAATATAAAATTAACTAGAAAGTATAGTTTTTTTTAATTGAAAATATAGTAATAATTGTGGTATCCGGGTCAGTTTGCGTACACCTCGACTAATTCTACGGAATATCTGCCGTTAGAGACGGACCCACGTGTATCGTCGGGGGTGCACGTGCACCCGTCAACGTCGAAAATTTTTTTGTGTATATATGTGTATACTTTGAAAAATTAGAATATAAATAATAGTGCACCCATAACTAACAAAAAGTGCACCTTGGTGCACTGGTTGAAGCCAGTGCTTCCACCCATGCAACCAGGGGTTGGTTCCTGTGAATGCTACAACATTTTCATTTTTATTTTCAATTCTTCAGATTGCTTATTACCAAATTTATAAGAAAAATTGATGAAATGGAGATTCGAACCCGTGACAAGTCCCTAAGGTGAACTCCCCTACATCATTGACCTACCACAATTGATTGTTAAAATTGTTAAAAGTAAAGTTATTATTTTAGAAGTCATATTCGTTCTATATAATTATTTTTGCATTATTGTTCATGTCTTTGACGACCAATTAAATATGATAATATCCCTTAATCGACACTGAAAGTTTTTCCAACGTCTTAATATAATATTGGTGCACCACAATATCATCAAAAGCCATAAGCGTAAAAAAGTTTCATGGTCTATTGTGTTTAAGCACAAAGTACAAATAAAGTGTGAGATTTAATTAAAAAAAAGGCATAAAAGGAGAAAAAATATAAATATATGCCTAGTCCAAGACTAATAATATATGTATGAATGACAAATATATGAACAAACAAATTAATTTTTTTTGATAAAGTGAAATATCAATTGCTTAGCATTCGTCTCTTCAAAAAGCCTCATTGACAAGGAAAAGTATGTATTAGAAATTAGAACCTAAGCTGCACATTAAGCGGGGCGAGCGCTCAACACATTTTGAGTCTTACTTCGAGACTTATGAGCGCTTTTGACAACACTGGTGCACCCACAGACTTCAAATCCTGAATTCGTCGCTGTCTGCCGTATCAAATAACTCTTTCAACCAAAATTTTAACATACAACAAGAAATCACTAGCCTTTACCTAAATAAAAAGTAATCATTTGCTACTTTTTTTTAGCCACATCAAAACTTTAAACCACATTTTTTTAGTGATTTTTAATACATCATTTTCAAAATATTAAAGATGTTTAGTCTTAACCATTAAACTTAGAACAATAATAAATGATGTTTTTTTACTCAAAATCTCTATATAAAAATATTCAATGCAATAGTACTAAACAGTTTGAAAACATCCCACAGCATATGCAATTTAAACATTTTTAGTTTTTATTTAGCTTATTGCCAAAATGTTAGTAATTCTTAAACCTAAAAATCATGATTAGTTTAACTTATATTGTGTTTGGTTTTTGTTCCTACATATAGTTGGAGGGTGTATACTTTCAACAATAATACTCTATATAATACTATATTACTTGATTAATCTGAATTTAATATCTTTGGTGTACATCACAAACAGTAGCTTGCTGTCAAAATGTCATTTCTTAAACTTAAAACAAAAAATCATTATTAGTGTAACTTATATTGTGTAACATTATATTAATTACCTGCTTCATCTAACCTAGTACCTTCGATGCACAACACAATAAATAATACCTTCAATGCACAACACATAGTTGTAGGGTGTATACTTTTTCACCAGCAACACTATACTACCTGATTCATCTGAATCTAATATCTTTTAGGACTCGTTTGGTAGAGTGTATAAGATAATATTAAATATATTGTATTAGTAGTACTGAGATTAGTAATGCAAAGATTAGTAATACTGGGATTATTTTTTATACAGTGTTTGATTTGATATATTAAAAACACTATATATTGTTATATTTTAAAAAAAATATTGTTTGTTTACAAAAATACCCTCGACATATTATAACTTTGTGTATTTTTTTTTGCAAAAGTTTATTATTCTTTTTTGAAAATAAAAAAATTTAACAATATAACTAATTATTTACTTTAGAATTTTAAGATTTAATAATTCATTTACAAAAACTATTTTTTTATTATCTTTTCTTTGTTTGTTCATCAATTGCTTGTTGTTCCTGCTTTGTATTGTTTTTAAGTTGGAGGGAGGTACGTATAACTTTTGGATGAGATAATAAAATCATTATTAAAATAAAATTGTATTCTCCAGAGTGTTAAAACTAAGTAGAAAAATTATTTTTATTTATGGATATCCTATTTACAAAATCAAAGCTTGTATGCAATTTATTTTCGGATTTTGATCAATAAATATTTTTTTGAGTTAATGGAGTAGTTTTTTTTTTATAACTAAAATTATTTGGAGGGATATTATTATTTTGATAAATTGAAAAGAAGTAACTCATATTGAATAAATAGAAAAAGATTTAGAAAAAAATTAAAGAAATTTGAGGGCATTTTTGTAAATAATAATAAAATTTGTAAACTAATTTATTTGAATAAATTTATTAGTACAAATATAAAAAATAAAATTAAGAAAATAAAAAAATGTTTAAAAGAATTTGAGGGATATTCTTGTCTTTATACATACTAATCTAATGGTATTAAAATCCATGTATTACTAATACCACCATATATGATGTATTAGTAATACATCCTATAATACCATGTAGGGTGTATAACTAATACATGGTATTAGTAATACATTGATTCAAAATCATATCAAAAATAGTATTAATTAATACCACACTTAATACATGAATTATTTCTCCTAACACGCCTACCAAACGACCCCTTAATGCACATTACAAACAGTAGCTTGCTGTTAAAATTTCATTTCTTAAACCTTTGATATTGCACATTAATTTGTGTAAAGATTTACTTAAATTACAAATAGTAGATACATAAATTCATAATTTAAAAAAAATTGAAAGATCCAATTCTTTTTAGGACTTTTACATAGTACGAATTTGAAATAGTCAATTCAGTGAGTTTTTCATACCAATCGAATAGCCTATATTAAAATGTTGATA
>NC_061117.1:3185049-3190324 GCF_002878395.1 Capsicum annuum
TCACATAAAATACTTCAATTAGAAATAATTAATTATGGACAAAATTATAACCCAACTTAGTATAATATCCAATGGGACACATCAATTACTTTGTGCTAAAAAATAATTTCAAATATTATTATATTTATTTTGTATCGTGTCCACCGGGAGGTTATGACGATGTGCATGGAGGTTATGATTTTGTTGACAGAAACAGTGAGGGAGATGCTATGTTGGATTTTGCGAGGGCCTTTGAGCTGGTGATAGTGAATTTGAGTTTTTCGAAGAAGGAGGATCACCTACTTACCTTCCGAAGAGCGATAGCCAAGACCCAGAATGACTTTCTGCTGCTTAGGAAGGAGGATAGGGGGTTATGTAAGGACTGTAAAGTCATTTCGAGTGAGCATTTTTGACCCAGCACAGGCTTTTAGTGATGGACTTGTTTATCAAGAAGTGCAAGAAGAGAAGGGCTGGGGAGTGTCGTCCTAGAATTAAGTGGGGGGCCTTGACGCCGGTTAGTGCTTTGGAGGTAGGGGAAAAGGTGGTAGGATTGGGGGTGTGGGAGTACAGGGGGGACGAGGATACTATGTGGGATAAGGTTGTCAGCTGCATCACGGAGACTGCTAGAGAAGTGTTAGATGTTTCGAGGGGTCGGGCAAGATGTCATAAGGGGGACTGGTGGTAGAATGAAGAAGTTAAGAAGAAAGTAGAGTTTAAGAAGGAGGTGTATGTTAAGTTGATGGAGAGTAAAAATGAAAAAGAGAAGCGGGTGAATAGAGAAGTCTACAAAGTAGCAAGGAAAGAGGCTAAGTTAGCAGTTACGGTTGCTAAGTCGGTAGCGTTTGAGAGCTTGTATGCGGGGTTAGAGGAGAAAGGCGGGGAAAAGTGGTTTTATAAGCTTGTAAGGCTAGGGAGTGGAAGGGTCGTGACCTCGATCAAGTGAAGTGCATAATGGGGAGGATGACAGTATTTTGGTAGAGGATGTTCACATTAAGAAGAGATGGCAGGAATACTTTCATAAACTTTTGAACGAGGAGGAGGACAGAGGCATTGAGTTAGGAGAGCTGGCGCACTCGGAGGAGAGCCGTGATTTCAGTTACTGTCATCGTTTTAAGGTTAAGGAGGTCAGAGAGGTTATTCGTAGGATGCGGAGGGGTAGGGCAATGGGGCCTGACGAGATCCCGGTGGATTTTTAGAAGTATGCTGGTGAGGCAAGTTTAAGGTGGTTGATTATTTTGTTTAACGGTATTTTCAAGACTGAAAAAATGTCTGAGGCTTGGAGATGGAGTACGTTTATTCCGCTGTATAATCAAGGGTGACATTTAGAGTTGTAACAACTATAGGGGTATTAAGTTGTTGAGTAACACTATGAAGATTTGGGAGAGAGTGGTTGAGTGGAGGTTGAGGGGGGTCGTGTCCGTTTCAGAGAATCAGTTTGAATTTATGCCTGGTCGTTCGACGAAAGAGGCAATCCACCTGGTGAGGAGATTGGTGGAGCAGTATAGAGAAAGGAAGAAGGATTTGCATATGGTGTTCATCGACCTGGAAAAGGAGTATGATAAAGTCCCGAGGGAGGTTCTTTAGAGTTGCTTGGAAGTGGAAGGGGTTCCGCTGGCGTACATCAGAGCTATTAAGGACATGTACGATGGAGGAAAGACCCATGTGAGGACGGCGATAGGACACTCAGAGCATTTTTCGGTGGAGACAGGGTTGCACCAAGGATCGACTTTTAGTCCGTTCTTATTTGTGATGGTGATGGACATGTTGAAGCAGAGCATTCAAGGCGAGGTGACTTGGTGTATGTTATTTGCGGATGATATAGTGCTAATTGATGAGACGCGGGGGGAGGTGTGGGGGTGTAAATGACAAATTGGAGGTTTGGAGGCAAACCCTCGAGTCCAAGGGGTTCAGGTTGAGTAGATCCAAGATGGAGTATTTGGAAAGCAAGTTTGGTGACTTGAGGTAGGAGGATGAAGTAGTGGTGAGGTTGGGCTCCCAGGATGTCTGTAAGATGGACAGTTTTAAGTATCTTGGGTTTATAATTCAGGGGAATGGTGAAATTGATGAAGATGTCTCTAAACGTATTGAAGCAGGTTGGATGAAGTGGAGGCTCGCCTCGGGAGTATTGTACGATAATAAGGTGCCCCTTAAGCTTAAAGGCAGATTCTATAGAGTGGCAGCCGGCCATGTTGTATGGGGTGGAGTGTTGGCCAGTCAAGCACTCTCACATTCGAAAATTAAAGGTGACGGAAATGAGAATGTTGTGTTGGATGTGTGGGCTTACTAAAGGAAACAGATTTAGGAATGAGATTATTCGGGAGAAGGTGGGGGTAGCTTCGGTAGATGACAAGATGCGGGAAGGAAGACTGAGATGGTTCGGGCATGTGATGAGGAGGGGCGTGGATGCCCTAGTCCGGAGGTGTGAGAGGCTAGCTATAGATGGTTTCAGGAGGAGTAGAGGTACGCCGAAGAAATACTGGAGGGAAGTGATTAGACATGATATGGAGCATCTCCAGCTGACTGAGGACATGGCCCTAGATAGGAAGGTGTGGAGGTCACAAATAAGGGTAGAAGGCTAATGGGAGTGTGGGGGTTGTAGCTTGCAGTTCGGGGTGTTATGGTGTAGCCAGGTTAGTAATCTGAGGCTTGTACATAGGTATCCTTGGTTTGTGTGTGTATGGTACGACTAGGTGGAGGCCCCTATGTCTTAGTCCCTATTTTTTTTTTTCGTGTCGTCCTTATTTTCACGTATTTCGTATTTCTCTGATTTTCAATTTGCAATTTCTTATTCCTGATTTTATTATATCATCCATCCACTTGTTACTATCCCTTAGCTTGAGCCGAGGGTCTATCGAAAACAACCTTTCTATTTCTTCGAAGGTAGCAGTATGATCTGCGTACATCTTACCCTCCCCAGACCCCACTTTGTGGAAGTACATTAGGTTTGTTGTTGTTGTTGTATCGTGTCCTTTTTTTTAAACATGTTGCAAAAGATTTTCTAATTTGAGATCTATTAGAAATATTCTCTCAATAAGAATAAAATTTGTGTATATCGTACCTTTCTTGAACCCACTTATAAATTATGTTGAATATATTATTATTAACATAATAAAGTAATAAATGAAATATAATTTACACCTGTTTCTGAGTTTTTATTTTTTGAAAAGAAGAAACCTGACACCCCCTTCGTCTCATATTATTAGTTTGTTATTTTTCTTTTTTACGCGTATGTTAAGAAGTTAATTCATCCCTTAAAAAACTTCTTGCAAACTTTATAAACAAGTATAAATATTTCAAAAAGAATAAATTGCAAAGATAATATGAGAAAATTTTAATTAATATTTTCTTAATTTAATAGAGCAAGTAACATTCATGAATTGCTAATTTAACTTTTGTTGAATGTAGAATTAAAAGTATTAATGCATGATATACCCCTAGTCCTTTATTTAATTTTTATAACTCTATCATGCATACAATAAATCATAATTAAAACGAGATATGATTATATCACAATGTCTAAAGACACAATCTAATAAGTCAATAGTATGAAATAGTTGAATCATAATCATGTACAACATAAATTAAAATGATTAAAATGTTAAAAGGATTCCTTCACAGTTTTTTCAGCTAAATATTTAATAATTTCTAGAATCGCAGCCACCTTAAAAAATCATTCAATTTTATTATTATTTTTATTATAAAAAGCGATTCAACTTTACTATAACAACTTTTTCTATTGAAAAATTCTTTGTTCCTATTTTCAGAAAGGAAAAAAAAAAAAAGAATCTACCGACAAATTTTGAGTCAATCATGCCACAGAAAAATGTGATTAATTTATGAATATATATATATATATATATATATATACACCCTTAGATATCAAAGGTCCGTGCTAGCACGAGCCCAATATATGTTATTTTTTAATCTCAATTTATGTGACATAAATAAAATTTAGATAATTAATTATATTTTTCATATTTTTAGATATTTTAATTTGTTAGCTATTGTAATTTATAATAGTTTTTTGACATTGTAATTTACTATTTAAGCTGTTAGCCATTTATAATTTATAATACTCTCCTTATCCAAACTTTTGTACTGTTGATGATCAATTATATTTTAAAAATAATTTAAGTTTTATAATTATTATGATTTATAATATTTTTTCTTTTATTTCAATTTAAGTGAAACTTATATAATTTCGAAAGTTAATCAAATATTACGGTTGAAGTCGCAAAACAGAAATGTCTTAAATGACTCATAATAACTTATTAGAAGTGATACAACAAAATTACTACAAAAAATAGTTGTGAGAAAAATATAAGTGGGTCTCATATAAGATATCAAATTAATTTAAAACACCAATAGTTAATTTATTATTTTTTTTATTTCATCCTTTTTATTAAATATTATTTTTTAATATTTAGATGACTCATAATAATTAATTAGAGATTAAATAGTAAAATTACGATTGAAACAACTGAAATAGACATGTTATAGATATTAAATATTATCAATTTCGTAATATGTAAATGACATAAAATAATTAATTAAGGAATAACTTATTAGAAGTGATATAACAAAATTCAGACATTGCCAAAAAGTGAGAAATTAGGTGTTACCAAATTGGTTGGAAAACTTTCGTAAAACCATTTGATGGACTAACCTTGTGTTTGTATTATATCTGGCAAATTAATTTTTTTAATACTTAAATGATCTATAATAATTAATTAGGGTGAAATAGTAAAATTATGATTTAAGCAGTTGAAATAGACATGTCATAAATGTCTTTTTTATATTTTTCATTAAATATTATTAATTTTTAATACATAAATGATATATAATAATTAACTAGGGTTAATATGGTAAAATTACAAAGGAAGCAGGCATGACGACCGTCTCCTGCTTATATAATTGAACCCTAATTGAGCTTCAGAAAATAGGAAAAAGGGTCTAAAATAGACCCAAACTTTGATGAAATTTGTTATAACACGCCTGAATCTTGCGAAGTTCGTATGAGCCTCCTAGAATATTTATTAGTGTATTTTAATTTAGTGACGTTTATAAGCTAATAAATAGATAAAATTTATTAATAAATAAATATATAAAAGAGTTTAGTACATATAAATATTAGTAAAATATGCAAATAAATAGTTTAGGGGGTCATAGGACCCCGCAAAATTTATTCGTGTTACAATACATTTCATCCAAATTTGAATATATTTTAGGACATTTTTCCTAGAATATAATCGAATTCAAGTTGAGCCGAATCATAATAAACTATCAATATCTCGAA
>NC_061117.1:3193324-3251414 GCF_002878395.1 Capsicum annuum
CAAACTGCTGAGTACTATAATGAAAAGGGTATAAATGACACGCAAATGTCAACATACTTAAACTTGTGAAGGCATTTATGCAAATATGAGAGTTGGGTTGAGCATTTTGCACAACCCAATACAATATGAAATTCTTTTTTCAAAAGTAAATTGGCACATGGCAGACCATTGATGGTAAATACAATCGTTCTTTTCTTCAAAAGAAGGAAGCAGTACAGTGCCAGTAAAGATTTAGATGCACCATAGTGATAAATGTACACAAATTTTTACTTTCAAGCATGATAATAAACAACATAGAGATAAGAAGATGCT
Source organism: Capsicum annuum (assembly GCF_002878395.1). NCBI lineage: Eukaryota > Viridiplantae > Streptophyta > Magnoliopsida > Solanales > Solanaceae > Capsicum > Capsicum annuum. The sequence continues at coordinate 3,193,637 of NC_061117.1, forward strand.
ATGCAAAATCATTTTGATAAACTATACTTCATTTTCAATCCAGTTTGAATCATTTATATCCGTTTCGCTCTATCCAGGTTGAATTCCTTCTAATACTAAACTATGTCTTTTAAGGCAAATTAGTGGCATATAACTGTAACACACTGAAAAAAGACTATAATGTCAATAATTATAATAAAATAAATTGATGCATCACATTTGAAGAACCGAGTACAAAACTAACAAACTATTACCGAAACTAACAAACTATTACCAAAGAAAGAAGATCATTATGTAGTTCTTTCAATTATTAAAAGATTATCAACGTATCCATAAGAATCAAGGTCAAGATTCAACTGTTTGATGATTTGTAAGACGTCTCCGGATGGCTCTGGTCTTCTTGGGAAGAAGGTCGAGAAACAGGCACTTCTTGTTCTTGTATGCTTCCCTTAGTGCTGACTTCTGCCTCTGCGATATCACAGTCAACACTTGTGCTATCGACAGCCTTGCCACCTTTAATGAAAGACCATCCATTTGAATAAATGAGTCAGCATACACATATATGACAACACAGACAGATGCAACTTTGTGGAATCAAGTGCAGACCAAGCAATTTCAGGTTCAACTATAAATATACACAATCCAATCAAATCGGGGCATATTATGTGAGACCACGTTGTTCACGAAAAAATACTTATCTGCATCGGGTATTTACATAAAATCAATACAACATATGATGGTTAAGTGGTGTAATAGAGTAAAAATACATGTCAATTAACCAACGTCAAGTAAAACAAAGTCTATATTCAAACACATGGCATGCATCTGTTACTAATTAGATTCCAAATATCTATTCCTATTAAAGAAAAAAATTTGTTTGACATCTGTCTAATTGAACATCATCCTATCTATATCCATCTAACTATACGCAACACACACTAAATTACAAATGAAACATCAAATACTAAAGCAGTGACGAGCTATGAACAACAGACTTCCATTGGCACCAGTTATGCCAATTTCTATGGGTTCAAAGTTCCGAATGGAGTCAGGATTTCAACTTTATGAGTTATAAATTTTAAACGACGAGTTCAGTACTACTAATTAGATTCTAAATTTAGTACACAAACATCCCTCAAATTCAATTTTTCGGTAAAGAAATAACAATAATAACCCTGAAATGACAAACCAAATCATAATATTTCTATTTACTTTACCTGCTTCTATTTTTATTCCATACCTCAAATTCAACTATCTTAGCTGACATGTAAACATCAGGATATTCAAAATTGACAACATTACGCACACCGGACACATATTATAGGTAAAAATCCAACAAATCACACCTGATACAAGAAATTAAATCAGAATGCCTTTTAAAAAATGAAATCTTCGAACATGCAAAGCAAAAGGAGGATCAAAAAATCAAACTAGGAACATATAATGCAACAGTGGTGTTAAGAGAATCAAAACATACAAAATGTAATTAAAAAAATATATATATTCAAACGAGTTAAAGCCTAAAAAAATAAAGGAAACAGGGAAAGAAGATGGAATTACATGCGAAATTTGACATACCGTTCTTCAATGGATGCAGTTGGAACATACTTTTCAGTAAATGTTCAAGTTTAAGCTTCATGATTTTACCTTATTCATCAATTTTTCGAGTATCAAAATAAAGAGAGAGAAAATGTGTAAGGAAGGAGAGAATTGCAGTAAAACTTGTGGAGTTTCTACTTTCCTAATTCTTTTTCTTTATTATTATTAATCAAATTATTGGACCCTTTTAACGGAACCCTTCAATCACCTTACAAAGAGAGAGCTCGGGATCTGGGTGAAAAAAATGTGGTCTGGTCCTAACGGACCACCAAATATTTGTTTTAAAAAAAAATGCTTGTTTACATACATAAAATTTTAAAATTTTATATAAATTTAACTCACTATTTATCAACTTATATAAACTATATTTTAAATGAGTACAAAATTAAAAAATTAATTGTTACAATTTATGATTAAATTATATATTTTATGTTATTATAAATCATTTCATTATATTCTATTTACGTAAAGTATAAATATATAAATGCCTAAGAATAAAAATAAATCTTCATAGAAATACATTATTTTAAAAATAGAAAACAAGTAAGTATGAGGACAAAATTCAGCTTTAAAAAACTACACTTTTTAATCTTGAAAATATTGCGTAATTTTCTTAACGTTTTTAGATTTAATAAAACAACATATGCACAATTAATAAATTTTCTACATAATTTTATTTTAAGAAAATATTTGATACACGTGCAACACATATACCATAATCTAGTCTAGTATATTAAAAGTGTAAAGACTCTTAGAAAAGTGATTTGAACATTTTGCCCCTCATTAAAATATTTTATAATAAATAAAATCGTCTTTTCACTATTTTCTTAAAAGTACTATTTAATTATTTAGTAAAAATAAAAAAAAATTAATGATAAAAAAGGAAAAAGAAAAACAAATAGGTTATTTGAGGTAGAATTCTCCAAAAGGTAATATAACAGTAAACAAACAGTACTAGATGATTTTAATTTTCCATGTTTATGGGATTAAGTAGGAAACTTTTTTTTAACTGCCTTCATTAAATTTTCTTTGCATTTTCTTGATTCGTTTTTTTTTTTTTTTTTTTATAAAAGAAATACAAATAGAAGTTGGATGAGATAAAATTTTCCTAATAATCCGTAATAAGCTATCCTAAAATATAATAATACAATATTCTTCTTTCCTACAATAGTAATTACACGATGAATCCTTACCCTTACCATTCAGACCAACATATAGCTAAAGTCTTCTAATAAGACAACACGTAATTCATTTACTATTATTTAATTATTTTTAATAAAAATAAAATTGCAACCAACAAAAAGGAAAAAAGAAGGAATTTTTTTTTTAATTATAGTATCCTATTACAAGTAGGAATCTTATTGAAATATCCCTATTTTACAAGAATCCATCAAACGAAAAAAAGAACAATACAGTCACTAGCAAACATGTAAGCTAAATATATTATTCCTTTTAAGAGTACTTCCGTTAATTAAAATTTTTTACCTAATTTTATATTCCTCAAGTAAAAAGTTTGAATTGTATATAAACATTAAAAATAGTCCATATTTAATTCAGGCAAGAAATCATAGTATTTAATACTTCTAAATCAACTAAAATTTTATGATTATAATTTTTTTTTTACAATTCTATTTAAGTAAATGAGCCTTGAAGGTGCGGTGTATAACACTTTCATCAATTTCAAGTTTATATTGTAGATGAATGAGTGTTTGATCACGCGTTAGGTTTAATCGTATCGTTTTGATATATTGTAAAAGAATGTTTGATTTGACTTTGAAAAATTATCTGAGTAAAAGGTTAGGTTTAATTGTATTGTTCCAATATTCCGATTATTGTAGTTTATGTTCTATTAGTATCTGTTGTTTTTTCTACCTAATACAGGTGGTAGATGAACGTTCGGTCGGGCTTCGAGAATTTTTTATGTAAAACTTAGGTTTAATCGTATTTTCATGATATCTCGATCATCATATTATTTTATTGTATTTTACAGGTGGTAGATGAATGTTCGAGCTTTGAATGATTTTTGTGTAAAGGTTTGGTTGATGTCTCGATCATCGCATTATTTTGTTGTATTTTACAGATGGTAGATGAATATTCGAGCTTTGAATGATTTTGGTGTAAAGGTTAGGTTTAATCATATTATTTTTTTGTAGTTTTCAATCTATTACTATCCATTGTTTTTGTTATTATTATCCGTTAAGTGACACTGGAAAACAAGCTTTTATTTACGTGACTATCTTTAGTCTTTAAAGCCAATTGTTGTTTTTCAATAAATTATTATACATACATACATACATACATACATATATACATACATATATACATACATACATACATACATACATACATACATACATATATATATATATATATATATATATATATATTATCAATGGCTCGATATGAAGCACACGTGCAACGCACGTACACTTGACTAGTATATATAAATATAACGAATAATCTTATATAATTGAACCCTAATTGAACTTTAGAAAATAGAAATATACCCAAACTTTGATGAAATTTGTTATAACACGCCTGAATCTTGCAAAGATCGTATGAGCCTCCTAAACTATTTATTAGTGTATTTTAATTTAGTGACGTTTATAAGCTAATAAGTAAATAAAATTTATTAATAAATAAATATATAGAAGAGTTTAGCGCAAATAAATATTAGTAAAATACGCTAATAAATAGTATATATATGACGAATAATCTTATATTATCGAACCCTAATTGAGCTTTAGAAAATAGGGAAAGTGTCTAAAATATACCTAAAGTTTGATGAAATTTGTTAGTACACGCCTGAACTTTGCAAAGATCGTATGAGCCCCCTAGATTATTTATTAGTGTATTTTAGTAACATTTATAAGCTAATAAATAGATAGAATTTGTTAATAAATAAATAAATAAATAGAAGAGTTTAGTGCAAATAAATATCTGTAAAATACGCTAATAAATCGTCTAGGGTGATCATAAGGCGCTAGTAAATAGTTTAGGGAGTCGTAGGATCCCGTAAAATTTATTCGTGTTACAATAAATTTCATCAAAAATTTGAAAAAAGAAAAAAAAAGTATTTAATAACTTAAAAATAGGAATTACTTTAGTGGTAGCCGCCCACCCCACTGCATCTCAAAAAATACTACTATATTGTGGTCGATTATTTATTTTTAATTAGAGATTTTGAAACTTTGAGAATGAAAAAAATATGTTCAAAGTGTCAACTCTAAAAATAGGAGGAATAAATTCTTTAATATGTTCAACCCCAAAAAAAAATAATTCTTTAATATGCTAATTTGGCTAGTTTATATTCTTATAATTCATATTATAAAATTATTATCATTAGAAGATTCAGAGTTTAAATTGTGGCAATAGCTTTTCGTAGAAAGATGAATATTAAAATTATGTAGAATAAACTGTTGTGATCCGATCTTTCTCCAGACTTCACGATAGCGAAAACTTTATATCAGTTTGCTTTTTTTTTTTAATCAATATGTATTATGATGGAATGATTACATTTACTAGAGATCGATCTTTGTCCGAGCTTCTAACAGTGTTTTTTTTTTCTGTCGAGCGTATGTCGCCACGAGAAATAGGAGGAATTGACTTTACAATATGCAAATTTAATTTTAGTCAAACCTCATTACAAATATCAAACACTAAATGAAAAATCAAAAATAAAATCGTATATAGCAACAGTGGCACTCAAAATTGAAAAGGCGAGATAAGTTTAGTCACATAATTTTCTCAAAAATATATACTATATATTAATTTTATAATTCTTCTTTTGAAAAACAATTTGTGTTTCTCACTAAAAAAATAAATTTAGTCTTTGATAAAAAAGGAATTAATCTATTATCTTAGAGTCAAATTTCTAGACTGTTAATAGAACTTTATTGAAAGAAAGAAAGGCTAAGGTTTACAATATAATCTGAAAAGCCTAAAACTAACTAAAACAAAAGTAGGCTATATATACATAGCCAATAACCTAAAGGTCCATAAACTAAAGGCCCAATAACATATGGGCTAACATCCCCCCTCAAACTCACAATGCAACAGCAATAAGCATTGAGATTTTGTCACACAAAAAACGAAATCGAGACGCCGACTGAGCCTTCGTAAAAAGGTCAGCAATCTGCAAAGACGATGGAACAAAAGGAAGCGATATGGTCCCGAGCTGTAAATGATGACGGATGAAGTGACAATCAATCTCAATGTGCTTCGTACGCTCATGGAAGACAGAATTCTTTGCAATTTGTACCGCACTTTTGTTATCACAATACAGGGGAGTAGGCATAGAAATGTGAACCCCCATATCTGCAAGAAGCCAACGTAACCAAATAATCTCACATGTAGTCACAGCCATAGCACGATACTCAGCCTCCGTGGAAGATCTAGAGACAACATCTTGTTTCTTGCTCTTCCACGAGATTAAAGAGTCTCCAAGAAACACACAAAAACCAGTGGTGGATTTACGATCATTGCGATCTCCATCCCAATCAGCATCACTATAGGCTCGCAACTCGAGAGATGACGTCGAGGGAAACAAGAGATTCTGAAACTGAGTGCCATGAAGATACCTTAGAATACGAAGTACAGCTCCCCAGTGCACAGAAGTAGGAGCAGTAACAAACTGGCTAACAACATGAACTGCATGTGCTATATCTGGACGAGTAACCGTAAGATAAACCAAACTACCCACAATAGTCCGATAAAGACTCGGATCGGATAATGGAACACCATCACTAGGAGAGTAACGTGCATTGGTTTCAAGGGGAGTATCTACAGTCCTGTTGTCAGAAAGACGCGCCCGTGTAAACAAGTCAGATATATACTTAGTCTGAGAAAGAAGATACCCTTTCTTAGACTGAGCCACCTCAATACCCAGAAAATAACGCAGCAAGCCCAAGTCCTTCATTGCAAATCGATGAGCCAAATCATGCTTCAATAACTCAATACCACTATGATCATCACCAGTAATAATCATATCATCTACATATAAGGACAATAGAATTCGCCCTGCACTTGTACATCTAACAAACAACGCTGAATCATGGTTACTCGGGACAAATCCAAGGGAAGTAATAACAGTGGAGAATTTCTCAAACCAAGCACGAGGGGCTTGTTTGAGACCATATAAAGCTTTTCGAAGCCGACAAACTTCACCTGGCTGGTGGTCAATACCTGGGGGAGGAGTCATATAAACTTCCGCGTGGAGATCACCATTCAGAAAAGCATTCTTGACATCCATCTGAAATATCTTCCACTGTCGAACGGATGCAACAGCAATCATAGTGCGAACAGTCGTCATCTTTGCTACGGGGGAAAAAGTCTCCTCATAATCCATACCATATTGTTGTGAATACCCTTTTGCCACAAGTCTTGCCTTGTATCGCTCAACAGACCCATCAGATTTTGTTTTTATCTTATACACCCATCGACAACCAATCGCATGCTTACCAGGTGGGAGAGTAACCAAATCCCATGTATGTGTATGATGAAGAGCAGCAAGTTCCTCAGCCATAGCATTCTGCCAAAGAGGATCAGACACAGCCTCTCTATACGACTCAGGTTCAGACAAATGATGTATGTTTGCAATAAAGGAAGCAAATAAGGCTGAATATGTAGAATAGTAAAAATCTAGCAGTTTGGTGGACTTACAAGGTCGAGTAGACCTCCTCAGAGGTGGTGGGTCTCCAGTCTCAACAGTCGAAGGAGCAGACTCAGGCACAGGCGAGGCTGAAGCACTATCAGGTGACACACCAGATGGCATAGATGAATCCGGAACTGGAACCTCTATGTCAATCCCAAAGGGATCAATAAGCCGAATATCTGACTTTGTCACATCATGGGTTTTAGCTGGAATGGAATAAAAAGGAATATGTTCCAAAAAAGTGACATGTCGTGAAACATATAATTTCTGACTTACAGGATCATAGCAACGATATCCTTTTTGTCCAATACCATACCCCAAAAACACACATATAGCTGATTTTGACCCTAACTTATTTCGTTCAACATGAGGACGAAGAACAAAGCAAGTACATCCAAAAACTCGTAATGCAGAATAATTCGGCGGGTGACCATATAGTTTCTCAAACGGAGACATCCCTGAAGTCAATGCAGTAGGAATACGATTAATCACATATACAGCAGTTAGGACTGCTTCTCCCCAAAAAATACTAGGAACCTCTGCAGACAAAAGTAAAGAGCGTGCTGTCTCAACAATATGACGATGTTTTCTTTCTGCCAGACCGTTCTGCTCAGGAGTGTCGGTACAAGATGACTGGTGTATGGTACCATCAGAGGCAAGTAACTGAGTGAAGTCATTAGAGGTATATTCACCCCCTAAGTCACACCTGAAACACTTTATCACAGCCGAATGTTGTGTTTTAACAAGGGCTCTAAAGTTGTTGTAAATGCCAAAGAAATCAGATCTGCGTTTCATAAGATACACCCAGGTATAACGAGTATAGTCATCTATAAACGAAACATAATAGGTCGATCCACCCTTAGTGGATACTGGCGCTGGTCCCCATACATCAGAATGAATAATATCAAAAGGAGCAACAGAATAAGACACACTTTTATTAAACGGTAAGGCAGAAAATTTTGCCAGTTTACAACCACTATAATCTGAAATATCACTAGTGTTCACATGACCCAAAGCACCACTAGAGACCAAAAAACGTAAACGTGAAACTGACACATGTCCTAATCTGGAATGCCAAAGATAAAACTGGGAAGACAAAGGACTCAAACGAAAAGAAGATAAATCTATGCTAGAGGCAGCAACTACAGACACTTTGAGATTCTCCAAGACATAGAGTTCCCCCAACCTACGGCCGGTCCCAATCACCCTCTGAGTGTGTTGGTCCTGTATAACACAAACAGAATCAGAAAAAAACACCCAATTACCAGCCTTACACAACTGACTGACCGAAACAAGATTTAAAGCAAGTTTGGGAATGTAATAAACATCAGAGAGGACAATGTGAGGGGTAGTAACAGAACCAACACCCTCGACTGACATAGGTACAGCACTCGCGGACATAACAGAGATTGGTAAAATGGGTGACAAAGAACCAAACGATGACAAATGAGGGGACATGTGATGAGACGCACCAGAATCCAATATCCACAAGGAGGAAGGAATACCTGAGGTACTAGAAGAAACTGAACCCGAATGAGACATAGATGCTGACATGGCCGTAGGATTAGAAACGAAGAACTGTCTGAACTGTTCGAAAACCTGGGGATCCAACGCAGAAGGTGGCATAGTGCTAACAGACTCAACATCTACAGATGGTGCAGCAGCAGCAAACTGTGGAGGAGCACCAGAGGAGCGTGACGGAGACTTTTGCTGCCCATATTTCTATTGCTGCCCAGATTGAGGCTGTTTGACCTTGTTAAGTAACAACGGACACTGAGCCTTCCAATGATTTTTCTGTTTGCAGAATGCACACTCATCAAATGCAACTTTAGGAGATTGTCGAGTCTGAGTACGTGGTGGCCTAGACTGATCAGTTGAAGCAGCAAACACGACAGGAGTAGTAGTTACTTTAGACCCTTTATCCACTTGAGACTTGATACGAGTCTCCTCTGCAATCAGTTCATGAACCACAGAATCAACAGTAGGGAGGGGAGATCGATGAAGGATTATTCCACGTAGGCCCTCAAAGTCAGAACGTAGTGCCATCAAAAACTGAACCAAGCGTTGCTCTTCCCGTCTAGCAATGTATGGCCCAAAACCTTTTAACTCTGCAGATTCAGTAAGTGCCAATTGATCCCACAAATCCGACATGGCAGCATAAAAATCTTGAATACTGAGATCATGCTGTTGAAGAGCACGGATATCATACTCCAACTGGTACTGCTTAGCAAAATTAGACTGAGTGTACAGTCTTTCCAAATGATCCCAGACCTCCTTTGCTGTGTCATACTTAGCCAATTTCATACCAATTGACTGAGTTACAGAATTGTTGATCCAAGTGATAATCTTGGAGTTATTAGTTTCCCATAAGTTCACCAACAAATCAAAATTTTCAGTTTTATCATCGATAGGTCTTGGTTTTACTCCAGTGATATAACCCCACATATTCTTCCCACGAAGAAAATTCTTCATGACATAACTCCAATAGGCATAGTTCTTACCATCTAATTGAGTACTAATGGACTGGAGAGAATCATCCTTTCCAGTCATTGTAAACACAGCAACACACAAACAATTCAAAAAACAAAAAGATGCAAAACCCTAGGTTGAACAATTCCGAACGAACAACAATGGCAGCAAGCAAAAGAACGAAAGATGAACAATATCAGACAGCAAACGAAGACAGCAACGAATCAATCCAACCAAAAAACCAACGAAAACAGCAAACGAATACAGCAGCACCTCAAAAAAATTTGGGGCTCCGCCCCGAACCCCGGACGGGGGCGCGCTGCCCCCCGTACCCCCCCAGCGAACTCACCGCGGAGTTCGATCCGCGCAGTAGGTGCCTGCTACAAAATCTTCAACCAACAAATCAAAGGACATGGATCGAACTAGCTTTGATACCATGTTAATAGAACTTTATTGAAAGAAAGAAAGGCTAAGGTTTACAATATAATCTGAAAAGCCTAAAACTAACTAAAACAAAAGTAGGCTATATATACATAGCCAATAACCTAAAGGTCCATAAACTAAAGGCCCAATAACATATGGGCTAACATAGACTATATATCGTGCACCACATTTATTTCTAAGAATCACCAGATGATTAACATTTTTTTTTTAAAAAAAAAGTCCATAATGTCAAAATTAGCTTCCTGTTTTTTTTCTTCCTTTTTCAGTTGAAAATTGCTTTTGTTATTGTTGATCTATTTTTTTGTCAAAAAAAATTATTTATAACAAATATATGATTGGTTCAACAATTTTATTGTAACATATTTGTCTTAAAATTTTAATTTATACATATAAATCCTAAATCTAATTATTTCAAATTTCAAATCCGCATCTAATATCAATTCGAAAAGCAAAAGTATAAAAGACATTATAGATGCATACTAGAAATGATAGGATCAGAAATAAGAATATGCGGGGTAAAGTGGGAGTCGCCTCCTTGGTGGACAAAATGAAGGAAGAGAAACCACAATAGTTTGGGCACGTGATGAGGACGTGCGCGAATAATAACCCAGTAAGGAGTATATATGTGAGAGGCTGAATATATATAGTGAAATGAGGAGAGATAGAGGTAAATCGAGGAAGTATCGAGGAGAGGTAATCAGATAGGATGGGACTCATCTTCAACTTATCGAAAACATAACCTTAATAGGAGGGCATGGAGGTCGCAGATAAGGACAAAAGGTTATATTAGTCGGTAGATGTATACAGAGGTGGGACCAGAATTTCAACTAAGAGGGTTCATTATTTGAAGAAAACCTAGCTGGGGGAGATTCAACACCTGATATAAATACATAAAAATAATTTAAATCGTATATAAATGGTATATTTTTCGACGATAACCCCCACCAAAAAACTGACTCCGCTCATGGATATATATTGTCCTAGTATTAGTCAATACATGTAGTCTTCGGTTTAGTGATAGTTTAGAGCACCGTGTCTGTCATAGTAATACGCTATTCATGTAGTATTTGACTTGCGACATCTGATATCATCTATTGTTTTCTATATTTCACACTGCTTGCATATATATATATATATATATATATATATATATATATATATATATATATATATATATTCTCCCAACAACTTTGTTATTGTTGTCATGTTTCGCGAACTATCGTTATTCTTTAATTAGTACTTTAATTTACTTGACTTAAATCAAGAATTTTTCAAAAATAATCTTTTTACCTCTAAAACGTAATGATAAAATTTACGTTCACTCTAACTACAAACCCTACTTAGTAAAATTTCACTCAATATGTACTAGGCAAGTTGTACCATAAATTAATTAGGGAAAAGGTTCAAATATGTCATTGAACTATCAGAAATGACTCATTTATGCCATCAGTTAAAAGTTTGGCTCATTCATGCCATCGCCGTTACAAAATCGGCTCATCCATGCCATTAATTTTTAACGGTGATTTTCAAAAACAACTTTGCCACGTGGCCTTTTATTAAGGGTCCACGTCATTAATTAAAATAAGAAAAAAAGCTCAAATATGCCATTAAACTATCAGAAATGGCTAATTTATGTCATCAGTTAAAAGTTCAGTTCATTCATGCCATTGTCGTTATAAAATCAGCTCACCCATGTCATTACTTTTTAATGATGGCTTTTCAAAAATAATTTTGTCATGTGGCCTTTTATTAGAGGTCCGTTCTCTCACCCCCTCACCACCTGCCCGTTCTCTCACCCCTAAATTCTCTTCCCCAACCCACCCCTCAATTTCATGCTAAATAATTTGTGAGTCACGAATTTAGATATGAACAGGAGGATACATTTATCACAAGAAATTGTGTCATCGTTTGGCAAAATTTGTGCATCAAAGAAGATGCTAGAATTGATATAGCTAAAATTGATGGATGCATTGCATCAGTTGTGAAACTGTTTGAGCGTGACAATCGCAAGGACTAGGAGCATGCAGTGGATTTTCTTTTTTTTTTTATGCTCTCAACGAGTTCAATATTGTCAACTGGTAATGGATAAAGGTGTCATCCCTGAACTTGTCTCTGTAGCTGTTATTGGAAACAACAAAGCAAAGGCAATGGCTTCAGAGTTGCTGAGACTGTTGAAGGGGGAATTTAGTGATATTGGAGAATCTTATGAACCAGCAAAAGGAGAAACTGTTCTGTTTTTTAATTAAGTTTTGATATTTTTTTGGAAGTTAATGATGTCGTAGATTAATGGAAGGAGTATTATTTGGTGTTCATGGTGTGTGTTGTTGTTGTAGGTATGTTAATGGAGTGAGTATTTTGTTCATGGAGTAAAATTTTGTTATCATTCTTGAAAAATTCAACATCCATTAACCTCCATTAATGGAGGCTAAAGAAAGTTGTGTGGAGAAGACAACTCCAAAATTATGAAAATATCCCTAAAAAATTATGAAAATACCCCTGACACACGCTTAAAAGCGAGTGTAATACACTCTCTTTGCTGAACTAGCAAAAGGTATCAAAGTGACACACTTTATAGCTACTTGAGGTGTCAAAAGTGAACAACGTCCACTTAAGGTGGCTAAGTGAAATATCGTGCCAACTTTAGAAGGCCGCTGATGGATTTGGCCTATTTAAAATCAATGAAATAATGCTAATACTAATACTAATACTAATATACTAATACTAATACTAATACTAATACTAATACTAATACTAATACTAATAGTAATAATAATAATAATAATAATAATAATAATAATAATAATAATACCATCATCATCATCATTATTATTATTACAAAAACAATAAACAAATAAAAAAGCATGGACCAATTAAATCAAAGTTAAAACAGAGAACGTCAACATATAGTCAAGCATAGATGTCATTAGCCATGATAATTAAATGATGCTATAATACTATATTTACTTGAAAGAAAATATATTTTGGTTGAACAATTGTCACCTTATCTAGATCGTCTGTCAACTTCTTAATGCGAAGCATGTAGTCCTAATCTCCATTGCAAAGAGTTACAATATTTGTGCGAGCACCAAAGCCATCAAAATGAAGGAGACCTGTATTTCTGCTAATATTATTCGTAAAGACTTTATCGCATTTTTACCCAATAATTTGATCAAAAGAAAAATTAGATTCAATGGAAGGACAAAAAAAATATCAATTAATTAGATACAAAAAATTAGTACTGTAAAAATATGGTCGAGAGGAGCAATGAATATTTGTATTCTTAAAATGCTCAAAAAAATATAATCTTCGCAATATTATTCAACACTTCAAACACACAAAAAATTGATGAAACATATTAAAAATAGTTAAATATATCTGTATTGTCTGATAATGCAATTGATATTTATGTATCTAAACTAAATTTTCACAATTTTTTTTTAAATCATGGCAAAAAGAAAGGGCCGATCATGAATTCTGCACACACAATAAATATTTTTTGAGCAACCATGTGTTGATTTCTGAGAGTGATTGTGTGTGATAATGCATCAGAAAAATGGTGAATGAAAAATTTAAGCAATATGGATATGAGTTTGAGTAACTATTTATTTTAAAATTTTGAAAAATTGGATAATTCTATAGGAGAAAAAAAAAAGGAGCAAATTTTTACTATTTCAAAAGACTTCTACATACTTGGAGCAACTTTTTCAAACACGTAAGTTTTAGTTAAAAAAACTAAATTTTATTTTCAATTTTTTTGTGTTCAGCTTCTTCTGGTGCTTTGTCCCCCTGCTTTATAATATATATAGATATAGATTTTAAAAATAAAAGATCTTGTAAGAATTTGTATCATTTTCAAAGTTGAAAATCACAAACACTTAGCATTTTATTAGGAACTCAAATCATTTAATTAATTTAATTATTTATTTTTTTAAAGGAGACGATGTTTTTTTTTTTCTAAATCAAGATATGCCCAAAAGATGTGCTTTTAATCGTTTGTCTTTTATGCATTTTCATTAAAAAAATCAATTGACAGTTTAGAATTATATAAATGAATGAAAAAGTTAATATAAATTGAATTTAGATAATTTTTAATTTATTTTTAATTTTAAAATAAATGCAAGTAAGGGTGAGGTGTATACATCCACCACAAATGATATATATCTCCTACGGTTTTTAATAACAAAAAATAATTAACACTACTACTACTAACTTGAATTAAAACTACTTGTTATGAAATATAAAGAAAGAACAAGAAGAATAAATAGAGAGAGAAGAGGGAGATTTCTTTATTTCTCTTGATGGATGAGAGATCATAAGATTAATAACACAACGAACAAAGCTCCTTTATTTATTTGAAAAAATACTCCTAGTTTCTGACTAAAAGTTAGATACTTCAAATTCTGATACATATCAACTAGATCTTATTAGATCTTGATAGACATTCACTACTATAATGTAAATACATTTATAACACTCTCCCTTGAATGTCTAGATAGATAATGTGCCTCGTTAAAACCTTACTAGAAAAAATCCAGTAGGAAAAAAAATCTAGTGAAGGAAAAAGAGTACACATCTCTAACAATACTCATATCGGCTGCCTCATTAAAAACCTTACAAGGAAAACCCAGTGGGACAAAACCTCGTAAGGGAGAAAAAGTAAAATACATATAAACTCCCCCTAATGAAAACATCCTTGAACCTTTGCATCCCGATCTTGTGCACCATCTTCTTAAAAGTTGTAATTGGAGAAGACTTGCTGAATAAATCAGCCACATTTTCACTTGAACGAATCTGTGGCACGTTGATATCACCATTCTTTTGTAGCTCATGTATGTAGAAAAACTTTGATGAAGTGTGCGTCATTCTATCTCCTTTTATGAATCCTCTATTAAGATGTGCTATGCATGATGCATTATCTCCGTATAAAATTATAGGTAGATTGTCATATTTTACACCACATTTTTCTCGGATGAGATGTATCATGGGCCTCAACCATACACATTCTCGACTTGCTTCATGAATAGCTATTATCTCAGCATGATTCGCTGAAGTGGCTATGATAGACTGCTTTGTATATCTCCAAAATATTGCAGTACCGTCACATATGAACACATAGCCTATTTGAGACCGAAGTTTATGTAGGTCAGATAAGTATCCAAAATCAGCATGACCAATAAGATTGGGATTGCAAAATTGCTAATAAATTAACTAAAAAAAGGCTATATCAGGCCTTATAGTATTTGCAAGATACATTAGTGCATCAATTGCACTAAGATATGGTACTTCATAACCAAGGAGTTCCTCATTCTTTTCTTGAGGTCGGAATGGATCCTTATTCAATTTTTGCATGTTTCTTATTTAAGCAAATACTCTATTGCTTTTGAAAACTCTCCAAGAGTTTCAACGATACTCAAATCATCAAATTATATATTATGAGGATAATAAAAAATTTCCCAGAAACTTTATATGCTTCAGGCATTTTGAATCCTTTAGAGATTTTCATATGAATGTTTGTCAAGTAACAATATCCAACATGTCAAGTGTGACATCTTCAAGTGTCTGGACTGCAAATCAAATAAGTTTTACGCTTACCAAAATGCATCCTTTAAGGTCACTTGATAAATGTTTCTACGTTAGCATGCTTAAATTAACGTAGAATTCAGATCCTTATAATCTTTTACAATATTGCGCCAATATTGTATCAAAGATATCGTCGATGATTTCTTATTTTGTATCGGTTCACAATGCGACATAACATTTTGAGATATCATCACTTCATTATTTTCAGGTACTTAAACCTCTTGTGCCTGTGGATTAAAGAAAACAGGTACCCCTTGGGCCACTTGACTGGTTGGAGAGGACTTTCAGGGCTCGATCTACGACTGCGTCCCATGGTTTGGTAGAATGAAGCGAGGTTTGGAACCCTTCAATTACAAAGTGGAAAATACCTCTCACAATGGGTAGGATTACTGCATTTTTGAAATGTCGACTCTTATATTTGAGAATATAGGGAGTTGGGGCAGGTTAAAGGGCATAATGTTTCATGAAGTGTTATGTCGTAGGCTCTTCAAGAGTACATTGCCTTCTTATCAGAATTATTTGCTCCTTATCCTTTTCAAGGATTATTTCATTTGGAACCGATTGTTCTATCATGCTTCACGCATGCATAGACTTTATCCTTTAAGGACACAAAATAGGAGCACTTGCAGCTAAATATGAGATGCTTTCAGTATTTAACTTGAATTATCTTTTGAATGAGGATCTGATGATAATTCTTAACATATTTCATAACTGCTTATAATCTCCCCCTTATGTTAGGACTAACATACATCCTTCATTTTCTTTGAAGAATCCATCTTTGTGCATCATGGTATATTTATTAATCATATACCGCACATCAAAACTATTAGATGGAATGGTTGGTTCCTGATCTTGAACCGATTGAGAGGGAAGAAATAATCATAATATATTGATCTAATGCATACAAGTGCTATTGTATGCAATATATCATATTTCATACCAATACATGACACTTTGTTCTCATTAGTAATGGTTCGGTTATTTATGGAAGACATTCAATGCTAAATCATCATCAACAACAACAACAACAACATACCCTGTATATTCCCACATAATGGGATCTGAAGTAACCATCATCATCAAAGTGAATTATAATTTAAAATTTTGTATTAAGAGAAAATTTTAAAATCAATTCAAATATTTTTAATATTATTAGTATTATCATTATATTTTTTAAAAATTATTATTATTATTATTATTACTACCAATACTACTTTTTTTTTGGTTGGTTAAATACTACCAAGACGTAACACAATTGTATTAAAATACTATCACTACTAATAATATTTAATTTAATATTTAATCTAATGTATTAAAATATAATATATTATTAATGTCACTATTACTATTATTGGTATATACGTACTACTACTATTTATTATTATTATATTATTACTGTTATTATTAATATATTTTTATTCTTTATTTAATATCTAAATAAATTATACTCCAAATATGTTTTATAACATTTAAATTTTAAAAGAAATAAGTTTATGAAAGAGTAAAAGTTTATTTTGAACTCTTCAACAATAAGTGTCTATTTTTAAGCTAATGATTTTTTTTTAAATGAAGGATAATGTATTTTAATATTCAAAATTATTATTACATCATCATTAACTTTGTTCTAAAAAAATAACACGTGGCTTCATAACAACTTGACACTTGACTTCTTCTGATGCTTCGTCCTCGGCTTTATAATATATATAGATAAAGTTTTTCTGAAACTTTAAGATATAACGTCAGACCGCTGCGATTTCTGTCACGGTCTCTACCCCCAACACGTAATAGCCTATAAATCACACAGACAATATAAAACGCACTAGACAATTCACGTACGACAAATTCGACTCAAAAGACATTGAAGGGGATCGAATTATAGTTACTACATATTTTAGTTATGTTAAAATTATGAGTAAACTTGACCCAATAATATATTTTGAACAGTGTCATATAAATTAGGACAATAAGATAATAACGTACTACTTCCTTCCATTCATGTTTGTTGTCATGTTTTACATGTTGAGAGTTAATTTCACTAATTTTGAAATTAAATTAAATTACATCAACACAATATTATACAACTAATTTACATATTCAAAAGCATACTTATATTAAAAATACTACTCCTAATGTTCGCTTTTACATATCACAAATTTTAAAATTATATTTTTACGTTTACTTGTCATTTTTAACATATTAAAAAAAAAGATTTTTTTTTCTATTTTACCCTTTCCATCAATTATTTTTTTTTATAAATTAATTTTAACATAGTGTAAAGATAATTTAATAGAAAAACTATGATAAAATAATTATATTATTAATTATTTTTTTAATGAATGTGTAAATTCAAATTATAACAATAAAAAACAAATGAAGAGGGTACGAGTTAGGACTTTATGAAACCAAATAGTAAAAAATTATGAAATACAGCTGTAGTAGATTATACTCCCTCCGTTTCAGAGAATTGTTCGGGTATTTATTGATGTTTCAAAATAAGTGAATTATTGAATTTTTTTCCAAAGTTATCCTTATGATTTGACAACTAATTAATTTTTGAAAAGATATTAAAGGTCAAGTTTTGCTTTTTGAGAGGTAAAAATGAAAAGTTATGTTAAATTTATGTCTTTATTACTTTTTTCTTAATTTATGTATCAAAATCTAACAATTCATTTATTATGAAACGGAGAGAATAACAATCAGTATTATTGATGAAAAAGACAAACATCCAATACTAGGTAGACACATAATTAATTAAGAATATAATATAGACAATAAGACAAATATAGACAACGCATGAGTATGAAGTAGAATCTTTTGTCCCCAACAAGCAGTATGAGATACATGACAATACATATTTCATTTCATATTGCATCCTGGGAACAAGAGTATCCAATGGTCCAACAACACATATATATATATATATTCCAATAAAGTAGAGTCGGGGGAGGGTCGTGGGGTGTAAAGTGTACGCAGTTCATATCACTACTTCAGATGAAGTAAAAGAGTTGTTTTTGATAGACCCCAGTATAACGAACAAAAGATATAAAAACAAACAAAAAAGAGATATCAAACCGCTAGATAATAAAAAAAATAAGACACTCATAAGATAATACTATAAACTAGCTATTCAAAATTCTAAACATCACAAAAAATCATGAGTAAGAGACTACGAGAAACTACAGTTGCAGGTACAAACAAAGCACACTTCCCTATTATTACAGACGTACTAATACCTACTAACCCTCTACCCTAATCCGCGTCCTCCACACCTTCCTATCAAGGGTCATGTACTCCGTAAGTTGTAACTGCTCCATGTCATGCCTAATCACCTTCCTTCAATATTTCTTCGGCCTATCTTTACCCCGCCTAAAATCATTCATCATCAGCCTCTCACACTTTCATATTGGAGCATTCATGACCAATGGCGGAGCCATCTTGTGCTTAGGGGTTCATCCGAATCCCCTTCGATGAAAAATTATGCTATTTATACATGATTAAAATTATTTTTTATGCATATATAGTTGATATTGAACCTCCTTCGACTAGTTCGTGTGCTTACTTTTTTTCAATTTTGAACCTCCTTAATAAAAATTCTGGCTCTGCCACTGTCCATGACCCTCTTCATCATATACCCGAACCGTTGCAATTTAACTTTCCACATCTTATCCTCTACTAAAGTCACTCTCACCTTCTCTCGAATAATCTCATTCCTAACCCTAATTTTGAATGAGGAAAATAAAGAGTATCCCTACTCACAGGGGATTCAATAAGAATCAATTGATTCTAGTGCACTATTCTTAACACAAATAAATTGTCTTTCTTTTTATCATATGGTATTTATGTGGAAGATGATGTATGTACTATACTATTTTTTGGTTAAAAGTTTTATCAAGTGACACTCTAGGAAGAAAAATAATTCCATCGTGGTAAAATTAAATAACTTAATATTAGATTAAAAATTATCAGTTTATAAATTTTTTATTTTCTATCGTGACACTGGACATCTTCTCTACCTTCTCAATCATGATCCCGTCTCACCACAGCGTCGATATCTCCGACTAATTGAAAGGAGAGAATTTTGAGATTTAAAGAAATCAATTGAAAATTATAAATATAAAAATAAAAATAAATAAAATAATGTATTAGTCGATAGAGTTGTTATATATATGGGATGGACAAAAATTGTGTTTGTAGACAAATATTGATCTAGTCAGTGTTTAGGTACATTTCGCTAACCATTGAGTGATAGTTCAGCTAAAAGCTCATACTCCAACAGTTCAAGCATGAAACTCAAAAATCAAAACAGTTCAAATGTATTTTAATCTTTAATTGACAAAATTTTGGTAGAAATTAATAATGTTTATAGAAATTATATTAAAGAAATCAACTCTATTTAAAAAAAAAGAACTTACTAAATGAATTCAGTTATACAATAAATTAACCTTGCAATTCAAAAACTTGTAAAAATAAGATTTAATATATATATATATAACGTACAGATTGTGTGCAAATGGGACCATTTTGTGCCACTGATTTAGGACAATAACGTACACATTGTATAGCTACAAAAATGCAAGACAATAAATTCTAGTACTATGTTGAGTTACAAAGAAAATGAATTATTGAAGAATAGGATGAGAAGAAATTCTTCTAGAAGTTTTTTCTTCTCGAAGCTTGTGGTTCTTGATTTGCACAAAATTATAAATTTAATATTAAAAAAATTGTCATATCAATTTAATCGATTATGATAGAGTAACTTGATATTTATTGTTGATGAGAGACGATAAATATTTTATGAAATTAGTTGACATGTGAGTTATGAACCTCTAAACAATACAGTTATTAAAAAAACAGAAAAATAATAGATCACTCTTTTATTTTTAAATTATTCATATAAATTTTTTCTACAACTCCAAGATAATGTTCAGCTGCTACCATTTCTCTCACAACCTCTGTTCTATGAGTGAGTATTTTGTATGCGTTGAATAAACCTTCCACCGTATAATAGCCTGTAAATCACATAAAAGATGCAAACTGCATTAAACAATCCATGCACGATAGACTTGACTCAAAAAGTATTTAAAAAAAATTATAATTACTACATATTATAGTTATGTTAAAATTATAAGTAAACTTAGACCCAATAATATAAAAAATTTAGCTACGGTAAGCTTAATAGTAGAACAAAAAAAAATTCAAGTAAGAAACATAAAGATTTTAAATTTGATTTATGGTTAAAATTTAAAGTTTGAGTCTTGATATTTCAACAATGTCATATAAATTAGGAAAATAAGATAATTACGTATTACTTTTTTTCTTTCATATTCGTTGTCATGTTTTGCTTATTAAATTACATCAACGTAATATTATATAATTAATTTACATATTCAAAAACATAATTATATAAAAACTATTACAAATTGTGATTTTTCATGTCAATTTAAATAAAAATTGTATTTTAAAAATATTAATTAAATCCTTTATAATTTAACTCTTGAGATATGAAAGATGATAATTATTTTTAAAAATACTATTTATGTTTTTTTTTTATATAGATAAGGTATTGTATTAATGGCTTTTTAGATTTACAACACCAAAAGGGTAAAGGTTGAGTTGTGCCTGTCATGTAACAATCACTATCACTTTAAATAACCAATAGTGAAGTTTGTGGCCATATGACTACCCACATCTCTCATGTACTCATCTCATATCATATAGTAATAATGTTTATATTCAATTAGCAAAAATATTTTAATGTATTTTCAATAAGAGAATCATTATGTAACTTATTATTAGGGTTGTTCAAAATCTAATCGTAAACGATAATTCAATCGTAAAATTAACTTATTGGTAATGAGTTACTAGATTAATGATTTGTGAACGAATTAAAAAATTTATAGTTAATGGCTTCTTGAGATGGGGTCGAATTACTCAATTTTCTTATCAGATAATCCGTTAACCCGTTAAAAATTATCATACTTACAACTTTACCCTTAGATATAAGTCTCTTATAAACCTTAAAATTAAGATCACATTCATTATTCTATTTACTTTTTAGTGTAGGAAATAACAAGTCACCTCTTGTAATTTCTAATCATAAAGCACAGTCAGCGTCCCTATAACATAAAAGAAGTATGAAATTTATTCTTAACTCAAAAGACAAATTATTCTCGATAACATGAAGACCACAACAAAAATAAAACGATTCCAATTTATCCTTCACAAAGTTTGATTTTAAACTAAAAATTTTCAAATCATATCAAGTTGTTGGTTCTTTTTGTCTACCCAATAATTAAAAAATATTTCTACATACATTTTAGGCTAAAAGAAAATTCTCATTTAATTTTATGTTATAACCTGTTAAAATAATTGTACCAACAAAACTCAACAAACCTACAAATATTGATAAATAAATGAGTCATGGTATATACAAGCAACTTTGTCATTGAAAAATTAAAATGGAGAAAATATAGATAATTGCTTCATATTTCATTCTCTTAGATTTATTTGATATATCATCCAATAACCATCTGTTACTTGCTAATTCAATACCGAATCAAACGTTATCTTATCGATTGGCTAGCGACTTAGTATATTTAAAAGCCGATAATCATTAAGGCAAATCATTAAGTATAATAATCCACCCGATTCGTCTGATAAGCACCCCTACATTATTATACTCTTCTATATATTATTCTTCATTATTTTCCTTCTCTTTGTATTTGGATTTGATACGAAAATAATCTCTCTATTTTTTTCGTAGAGTGATAAGGTTTACGTATATTTTATCGCGTAAGACCTCATGACTTATGTGATTTCATTTAGTATATTGTTTTAATAAATTTTTAATAAGAGAAAAATTATGTAACTTATTATACTCTTTTATATATTATTCTTGATTATTTCCCTGGTCTTTGTATTTGGATTTGATACGAAAATAGTCTCTATACTTTTTTCATCGAGTGATAAGATTTACGTACATTTTATCCTCTCAGACCTTATGACTCGTGTGATTTCACTTGGTATATTGTTTTAATGAATTTTTAATAAGAGAAAAATGATGTAACGTATTATACTCTTCTATATGTTATTCTTCATTATTTCTCTCTTTTTCGTATCTGAATTTGATATATTTGAGTCAAAGATCTTTTGAAACAACCTCTCTACCACTCGCAGAGAGTGACAAAGTCCATATATTTTATCCTCCCAAATTTTACTTGTGTAATTTCACTTGATATGTTGCTGTTGTATTATTCTCTATTACTCTATAAATTCATTCACATATACTAGAATAATTTTGACTTAGAGCCGGGGGCAGAGTTAGGTAGGGTCAGGGGTTCATTCGAACTCTCTTAACAGAAAATTATATATATATATATATGTGTGTGTGAATGAAATTATTTTTTATGAATATATTGTTAGGTCGAAGCCCTTTGATTATTTTATATATTTACTTCTTTATATTTTAAAATCCTTCATAAAAAGTCTGATTTGGCCACTACGTAAAGTTCGACACATAATTATTAGCTAGGGTTAGATGTTAGGGTTTTTGCCCTGATTTTCTTACTATATTTAAGTTTTACTTTTTCTTATAAGGAAAATAAAAGTTATCATAATTACCTTTACTTTTCCTGAAAGAAAAATATAATTTTTTTTCATATTTGGCTAATTTCTTTCTTGGAGAAAAGGTTTTGTACATCTATAAATAGAAGGCCCCCTTCTCATACCATAACACAGTAGCATTCACAATGTAGTCATTAAAGAGTCTTTATTTAGGGGGAGATTTCTCTTAATAGATTTAATATTTTTGATATTGGGTTTTATAATATGTAGGCCGATTGGCCAAAACATATAATAATTTAATGTTTTTTAGTATTATTTTCTTTGTGATCTGATTTATTATCTTAAATTTTATAAATTTTAAGTTTCCACGTCACGCCCTCTCGATTTCGAACCGAACATTAGCCACATCATGATAATTAGATCACTAACACATTAATCACAATTTATAGTATTGTGGGTCATACGAAGTAGAACAAGTCAAGTCAAATAATTAAACAAGGACGAAAAGTGCAAAATGAGTTTGAATAGAGAATTTTGGAAAACTACTTTCCAAGACAAGACAAGAAAAAAAACTAAAAAAATATGATCACATAGCTTAGAAAAAATGTACAAGTTAAATACAACTTTTTCATATTAATTTGATTAGAAAATATTTTGACTGTTCTCGTTTACTTGTCACAATTTCATTTTTTAAGAGTCAAAGAATTTAAATCTTGATCAGTATTTTCAAAAGCATTTTTTTCATCATATTAATATGAGAAAAATTACAACACGTACTCCCTCCATTTCATTTTATGTGTCGTTATCTTTTTTTAATCCATCCCAAAAAGAATATCATCTTTCCTAATTTAGTAACTATTTAATGACATTATTCCTATTTTATCCTCAATGGGTCTCACTTAATAAAAAAAATCAATTAAAAAGTAAACTTTAAGAGGGACAATTTTGTAAATTTTACAAAGACATCATTTATTTCTTAAACTTCGTGTCCGATCAAATAATGATATATCAAATAAGACGGAAGGAATAATATCTTCGTTTATTTTTTGTATATACAAATTCTAATTCTAAAATATAAAATTAATTTTATATAATTTAGCTTTCAAATTTAGTCAAATGAATTTTCGAGAAGCGAAATGTGATAATTATTTAAAACAAATAAATGTATTTCAAATGCTAATAATTTAGTTTTCGTGAAACGAAATACTATAAGTATAAAGCGTTTAATACTTTCATACACTATGAAAGTACCAAATTTCAACAATTCATAGGAACCATACAAACTCATATGGTGTCGCTACTTACAACAAATTAAAAATTCAAATGGTCTTCAATTTTGAGAATTTTTGTATATTGAAAGTTTTCATATGTATGTAAATAAATAAATACATAAATAAATAAATACTGACAGACTAATAATAATTCTAAGAAAAGGGTATCTTTCTCACATTTCAATAAACCTTTTTTGTTTTGTTTGTTTTCTTTTATTCACCAAATTAAACTCCAAATATTAATCTTACTCAAACGATGTTATAACAATATAAAAATTGGTTTCAATATTAAAAAAAAATACATTTCAAATATAGTATAATTAAATCAAATATAAAGAGGCTTCACACAATATCATCTACCAATATTTTGATAAAGGTTGTCATGACCAACAAAAATTGTTGTTGAGTAGTAATATTCATTCAATTTTAGGTCTTGTTTGTACTAGCGGTATGAAATTATGATATGAAGATGAAGTCTTTTTTGATATGATTTAAATTTTTTTAATTTGTATTTTTTTCTCATAAATATAAAAATTTCACGAATATGAAAACTCTCAATTTTTCTCAATTCTTATATAATCTTACGAAATAATAAAATTATAATTCAAAAATAAAATATCAGAGTATCATAAGTATTGTTATGATAAATCACATATATCGTCATTCCTATTACAAATTAATATTTGAGACTACAAATATTCAAACACATAATTTTATAAAAATCCACTAGTCAACAATAATAGTAACTAGTATTATTTAGTATAATCTTTTCATATATACATACAATCTCTTCACTCCGAATATGCGTCTTTTTTTTTTTTTTATATATATATATAAAATATAAACTTATGTGGTCAAGTTTTATATTTAGAAAAATTGAAATCATGATTTGGTCATATTTTATGGAGTATTTGGATTTAAAATCATCGACTCAAATTACATGTTCAAATATTAATTTAAAATACCATAACTTTATATTACATGTCCAAATATAAATCAAGTTCGATTGTTCGAGCCTTATTACGCTCTACCTCAATAATTTTTTCTTTATACGAATCTAAATTTAATTGAACCTTAATATTAATGAGGGTAAGGATGGGCTGCCATGATGAAATTAATATACCATAAGAAAAGAATTAAATTATATAACTAACTTACAACAACTTGCACTCTGTAGAAAATATTTTTTTATTGGTTCCAATAAATCAGCATATATGATAGTAGCCATACAATTTCAAGGCTATAAATAATGATTCCCAACACACTATATTTCTTGTCTTCTTAGCTTCTTCTACTTCATCTCTTTTGCTATTTCTTTTTTCCCCTAGAAAAGTTATATTTCATACATCAAAAAAATTCCAAAAAAATAAAAAGGTTGTATTTTCAAACACCCCTTTATCTTTTTTACCAAACAAAAAAAATCATGAAAATTAGTATCAAAGAATCAACATTAGTTAAACCATCAAAGCCAACACCAACAAAGAGATTATGGAGTTCAAATTTGGATTTAATTGTTGGAAGAGTCCATTTATTAACAGTTTATTTTTATCAACCAAATGGATCATCAAATTTCTTTGATATTAAAGTTATGAAAGAGTCATTAAGTAATGTTTTAGTTTCATTTTATCCAATGGCTGGAAGATTAGCTAGAGATGAACATGGAAGAATTGAAATTAATTGTAATAATGAAGGTGTTTTATTTGTTGAAGCTGAAAGTGATTATTGTATTGATGATTTTGGTGATTTTACACCAAGTTTGGAAATTAGAAAATTAATTCCAATTGTTGATACTTCTGGAGATATTTCAACCTTCCCACTTGTTATATTTCAGGTAAAATAATTTTTACATTATTAGTGGCATATATATATATATATACATATATATTTGGTGTCTTTGTTTATGTTATTATACGTTATTAACCTCACTTATTAAGGACATCTAGATACTTGTAATTGTTGGTTTACTTCTTAGTTCTTGCATATGAGTTTAAAAAGATTATAAATAAATACATGCAATTGATTTTCAAATTTTAATATTTGATTCGTAAAAATAAATTATTAAGAATAGAAATTTTTGTATGTGATTGGTAATTCCTCCATTCATCTTTTACTTGTCTATTCATTTGATCTAACAATATTTGTTCAGTTTATAAAATAAATAAATAAATATTTATTTATTTTATCCTTTATATTATATATAATACATTATTTACTATATTTTTTTAAAAAATATTATTATATTCAAAAAGTGATATAATAAAATAGATTGTCTATTTATTATTTTTTAAGATACGTGTCAAGTTAAATACACATAAATACTTATTCATTTTTAACTTGACATATATTTTGAGAAATAATAAATACAGAGATGATTTTAAAAATATGAAAGGATTTATTTATGAAATAAAAAAAAATATTAACAAAATAAAAATAAAAATATAATGTTGAAGAGAGAAAAGATTATTCTTTTGTGGAGTATAAAATAGAATTGTGGATTGCAGTTGGTGTTGTTCATATAGAAATTATCTATATTTGGAGATAAAAAATATAGTATGATCGAAAATGGTCTAAATAAGTTATTGTAAAATTCTAGTTTGATCTTATAAAGTTTAAATTCTAGTTTAAATTCTGAATCTGTCACATATCTAGTCATATTTCAGGTAATTTAGTAATATTAGAAAAAAAAATCATCATTGTACATAAAACTTTGTAAAGTTTGGTCTAGGGAAAAAAAATATTACTTACTAAATTTCACTTGAAATCTAGAATAATAAAATCTTTCTAAAATGGAGAAAAAATGTAGAGACCATAATTTTCCTTTTCTTCACCTTTTCAAGTAAGAAAATTTAGAATTTTTTTTTTCAAGATTTTTTTTCTTTTTTCTTTTCCTCACTAACCAAATAAGGGAAAGAAAATATTTAAACTTCATTTAATAAAAAGGGGAAAAAGTTCAAGATTGGGTTAAATAATAATTTGCATAATTAATGTCTCTATTAGCTTTTCTAAATTTAAATAGAAGATGATTTAGAATAGATTTTGTTTATTTAAGAATATAACATACTTTTTAAGTCTTTAATTTCAAACCTACACTACTACTAACAATAATATAAACTAATTAAAGTAAACAACTATAGCACTAGCTAGGTGACCACTTTGGTTGTATTTATTTTTTGATAAGCTATAACTTTATTAAGATCATGATGTTTCCAGTTTTCCAGAAACCTACACAAAATATAGTTTTTATTTTTATTTTTATATACATCTTTAATTAATATGTTGTCTCATATATATAATACTAGATATTGATGGCCCGTGCACGGGTTCAATATATGTTATTTTTTTATCTCAATTTTAATTATTAAAATACTTTAGATATGTTTCAATTTAAATGATGCTGGTATAATTTCGAGAGTCAGTCAAATAGTTTATATTTTTAAAATTTCTTAAGTTGTTAATTATGTGATTTACAATGTCTTTTACATTATTTTTCAACAATATATGAATATTCTTCCTGTCCCAATTTATGTGGCACAAATAAAATTTTGACAGTGAATCAATTTTTTTTTTACATATATACTGTTATATTAAGTTCTTAATTATTGTGATTTATAATATTTTTTATTTTATTTTTAAATAATATATGTTATTTTATGTTTTGCTCTGTCTCATTTCAATTTATGTGTAATGATATAATTTCGATAGTCAATTAAATTTTTTATGTTGACATATTGTTTTATGTCTCTTTTACCTTTTTTTTTTTAATGAAATATTATCAATTTTTCAATACTTAGACGATCATAATAATTAATTAGTGATAATATAATAAAATCACGGTAAAAGCAATGAAGCATAAATGTCTTAGTGACTTGTAATAACTAATTAGAAGCGACATAGGAAAATTATTATAAAAAAGTACTTCTATAATAATTGATTAACGATAGTACAGTAAAATTATGATTGAAACAATTGAAACTCTCATAAATGTCTATTTTACTTTTTTTTCTTCTAATTAAATATTATTAATTTTATAATATGTGAATGACTTATAATATTTAATTTGAAATATAATAATTAATTAGGGATGGTATAGTAAAGTTACGACTGAGGAAACTGAACTAGGCATGTCATAAATGTCTATTTTAAATTTTTATTAAATATTATTAGTTTTCTAATACATAAATTACTTATAATAATTAATTTAGGGTGATATAGTAAAATTACAGTTGAAATAGCTGAAACAGACATGTCGACCTCGTGCTTGCTTTGCTGATACAGTAAAATTACGATTGAAGCAGCTGAATCAGTCACAAATGTCTATTTTACCTTTTAACTAATTAAATATTATTAATTTTGTAATACATAAATAATTTATAATATTTAATTAGGAATACAATAATTAATTAGGGGTCATATAGTAAAATTATAGTTGAAGCTTTGTAACAGATATGTCATAAATGCCTATTTTAAATTTTTTATTAAATATTATTAATTTTTTAATATATAAATAACTTATAATAATTAATTAGAGGTGATATAATAAAATTACAGTTGAAGCAACAGACATGTGGACCTCCAGTCTGCTTCTGCTTGAGCAGCTTAACTCAAAATGTAAGTACACATCTATGTCAAGAAGTAGACATAAAGACAACTCAAAATGTAAGTACACATCTATGTCAAGAAGTAAACATAAAGACAGGAAAAGAAGGTACAAAACTCTAGGGTTAATGTACTTTTATTTACTATATTTTTTAAAAATTAATTACTGCTATCTTGTTGCAATAATTTTTAATGATGCAAATTGATTTGAATATCACTATTTTAGGTCTGTATTATTTTTTTTTCCTTATTTTATGAAATATATATATATATTTTTGCATAAATCTTGTATACCAAAAAAAAATTGTAATTAGTAGGGTATACATTGTTTTAATATTGCATCTGTTTTGGTTTTTGCTTTTTTTTTTTTTTTCCCGGAATGTGTGCATGTGAATCCATCAATAAATCGATGCAATTTAAAGTACAGAAGTCACATTTGATACAATTTAAAGTTCACAAGTCACATTTATTGGTTAATAAATGTTCTTTTCTAGATAGTGCAAGTCTTTTCTAAGTGATTTATTCCAACTTGACTATCTATATATACTTTTAAAAGATATTGATAGTGTAAAAATTATTTATATAATTATGTTATAATAAGTTTAATAATGTTTATTGCTATTTGTTTGTTTATATGAAGATTGGTACTTAATTTTAGCTATTGTATGATTTTCATTATTAGGTGACTCGTTTCAAGTGTGGTGGAGTCGCTCTGGGTGGTGGAGTATTCCACACGTTATCCGATGGTCTCTCATCCATTCACTTCATCAACACGTGGTCCGATATAGCTCGTGGGCTCTCGGTCGCCATCCCACCGTTCATCGACCGGACGCTCCTCCGTGCACGGGACCCACCAACGCCGGTTTTTGAGCACGTTGAGTACCATCCTCCTCCAACCCTAAATTCATCGGTGAAAAATCGCGAGTCCATGGGCCCAAAGCCCAGTAAGACGACCATGTTAAAATTCACAAGTGAACAACTTGGGCTTCTAAAGTCTAAGTCCAAACATGAGGGTAGCACTTATGAAATCCTCGCGGCCCATATTTGGCGCTGCACGTGCAAAGCACGTGCATTGCCTGACGATCAATTGACCAAACTACACGTGGCAACTGACGGTAGGTCGAGGCTTTGTCCTCCCTTGCCACCGGGGTACTTGGGAAATGTCGTGTTCACAGCAACGCCTATAGCAAAATCATCTGAGCTTCAATCAGAGCCGTTGGTAGACTCCGCTAAGAGAATTCATAGCGCGTTGGCGAAAATGGACGACAATTACCTACGATCCGCACTCGACTACCTCGAGTTGCAACCTGACTTATCGACCCTGATCCGAGGCCCGACTTACTTTGCTAGCCCTAACCTTAATATTAATAGTTGGACTAGGTTGCCAGTCCATGACTCAGACTTTGGATGGGGTAGGCCAATTCATATGGGACCAGCATTGATTATATATGATGGGACAGTTTATATTATACCAAGTCCAAATAAAAAAGATAGGAACTTACATTTGGCTGTTTGTTTAGATGCTGAACATATGCCACTATTTGTAAAGTACTTGTATGAATTTTGAAACATCCCAACGTTTATCGGTCAATGACGTGTTCGTTGTTCAAAAATGGTTCTTACATGTCAATGTACGAGAAATTATCAGTTAGTGATGTGTTCGTTGCTCAAAAAAGGTTGTTATATGCCAATGTATGAGAAATTATCAGCCAATCAATGATGTGTTCATTGCTCAGAAAAGCTTGTTACTTGTCAATGTATGATAAATTATGAGTCAATGACACGTTCGTTGCAAGAAATGATTGTTACATGCCGATGTATGAGAAATTATCAGTCAGGCAATGACAAGTTCGTTGCAACAATATGTTTATCAGAAGTGCTTCGTATGAATTTGAAAAGTTGAAAGAATCAAGCATGTTACATACAATAGGTTTGATTGAGAATCCTCATGGTGTATTTACTTCAAATTGTGGTGTGATTTTACCTAATGTTTATTGGGGTTAGTCTTGTTTTTCTCAAATTGTTTGTAATGAATTTGATTGTGTATTATTTGGCAATTTCTTTGTTATCTACGGAGGATTTCTCTTTAGAGGATTTAAC
The DNA here is from genome assembly GCF_002878395.1 of Capsicum annuum. NCBI lineage: Eukaryota > Viridiplantae > Streptophyta > Magnoliopsida > Solanales > Solanaceae > Capsicum > Capsicum annuum. The sequence goes on from NC_061117.1 coordinate 3,224,891, forward strand.
TTTTATACTTAGTATATTGATTTATTTTACACTATCAGATCATTTAAAAATTAATTTAAAATATTTATCGATAAAGGATTAAAGTCAATTCACCAACCTAATAGGTATAAAACAAGTATAGGTTAATTTGAGAGATATAAGTTAAAATACTGATGATAAATCGAAGTTATTTTGATTTTTGTATAGTTTATTTGAGCTAAGAATCTTTCAGAAATAATACAATCTCATATATATATATATATATATATATAAATAGATAGAATTTTGTGGAAAGTTGTATTCAATGAAAAGTATATATTTATATACGATTTAGATGGAGATCTTTTATATCTTTCGAGATCCATCCTATTATTATATGGAATGGAGAAAGTCAAAATAAGTGATTTTAGTCCTTATAAAAACAAAACCTAATTCTTGAACGTCTTTCACGATCATGTCAGATTGGTATGATGGGAAATGTTTTCCAATTTGTTCTTGTTTGATTGTAATGAAATGTTGGGAAAATATTTTCCACAACAACTCATTTTCCTTCATTTGATGGAAAATGACTTCCCTCATGGTCAAGGGAAGTCATTTTTCAAAAAATGACAAATGAGACTTATGATCTCACCCCATTCCTTTTCCCCACCCCAACAACATTCATGTTCACATCACTAAATTTTTTTTTACATTTTTAAAAAATTACATTACTCGAAAATATTTTTCACTGTGCTTTTCTTCAATTTTTCACTGCTTGAAATAAAAAAAAAGTGAAACCCAAATTTTTTTCATTTTCAATATTCGTTGAATGTATTGTTATTTTTATATTCATAGAGAAGACTTACATATGTTACTTTTGCTAATTGCATATTTCATCTTGTCATCGATGTAACTTGTTTCACGAGGTTGAATAAGCTTGTCGTTCCGTTATGTTTCTATTGATTGTAGTATCTTGAGATTGTCCTGACAAAATGTTGAAAAATGTCTCCTATATTTGCTAATTAATAGTTGCTTAAATTTAGTGATTGTAGTATTTTAGAATTCGATATTGATATTATTTGTTATGCTTGAATTATTTCTTACAAATTGTTGAGTTGTTAGAGGCACTGATATACTAGTTAACAGTTAGTAGTATTTTCTAAAAAATATTTTTTCACTCACCAATCAAACACTAAAAAATATTTTTCTAAAAAATATTCTCTACTCACCAACCAAACACCATAAAATATTTTTCGGAGAATATTTTTCACCCACCAACCAAACATGAGAAAATAAGTAGAAAACCAACTTATTTTCCAGGAAAACATTTTCCATGAAAAATATTTTCCACCATACCAAACACACCCGAAGTGTATAGTTATTTGTTATATAAAATAAATTAGGTTTTTGTTGGAGAAATAATTAAGATATGACCATCAAACGATGTGGTGCAGTGGATGAGACTGTTTCTTCCTTAATAAACGGTCTTCAGTTCGAGCCTTAGGTATGAAAAAATTCTTGGTAGGGAGTGCTACCCTCCAAATAGGGCCCTATCCGGTGCAAATTTGAATTAGTCGGGCTTCAATGCGAGTACCAAACATCAAATGAAAAACTAAAAAGAAATAAAAAAAATAAAGATATGACACCTCCACATAATGTCACATATATAACAACAAACTTGATGTATAGTTGATAGGACTTTAAATTAGATGATTTGTGGTAGATCTTATCGACACAAATCTTATAGATATGATTTTTCTAATTTTAAATTCAAAAAATTTGAGTTTAAATTTTGATTTTTGAAAATAAAAAAATATTGATAGAGAACATTTGTCTTTTTCAAAAGGCTTTATTAGAATTATTCAGACCTTTAGTGCAGAAATTGAATACCTTCTGAAGAATATTTTTTTTAATAAAGTGCACTGTTATGATGAGTCATGCAATATATATTTAAGGGTAGTGCTAAGCAACTCAAGGGCCTTGATTCGATTTACTCGAAATTTGTGAATTGTCAGATTTGTCCTTTAATTCCAAAACTGTCTATTCTTCCCTCCAAAATTACAAAATCACTTTTAATTTTTTTACTAGATCAAACTTCTCCTCTATTCTTTTAACTTTCCTCTTTACATTTTGGATTCACTAATCATTCTACTTTACTCAATTAAATTCTCCTAACCATTTCATTGCACTTGGGCATTAATTTTACTATCCTCTTCCATTTAATTCGGGCATAATGGATGATAATAAATGTAATAACCAGTTAAGAGCAAAATTACATGACGTTTTTGACTTGGAGGACAGTGATAGTTTGCATGGTAATGAAGATTCATATGGTGGATATGCGGAGGGTCCAGATCGATATTTGAACACTGACGATGAAGACCTTCAAAACCTGGCTGATGAGGAGATGAATAGGTGTCGTCAATCGGTTGAAGATAAAGATTTAAGTGTTTCCTACGGCGAAGAAGATGACTATGGGGAGGATGATGTTGAAGAAGAGGAAGGCCCAATGCATGATGATAGCTACACCGAAGAGCAATATACGGCAGGCCCTGTTGAAGGTATATCTTTTCGTTGTGTATAAACCGCCTTTGGATTTTATAAAGAACACAGTCGTTTGACTGATTTTTGAGTTGTTAAGAAAAGTGCAAAAAACTGGCTGGTCAATTAAAGTATGTGACATTTGGGTGTCATAAGTGCCGAAAAATAACAGCTAGGAATCAAAGCAAGAGGGTTGATTGCAAAGCTAGGGTGAACTTTCAAGTGATGAATGATGGTTCGTGCGTAGTGACAAAGGTTATTCTAGAGCACAATCATGAGTTGGAACCTGCACTGTCGCGTTTTTTTGCCCTGCCACAGGGAATTGAGCAAGATGGTGAAGAGGAGTCTCGTAGCGCACGACATTGCAGGTCTAAGGCCTTCAAAGAGCATAAGGCTCTTGGAGGTCGAAGCTGGAGGCCCCGAAAGAATGAGGTGCACTTCCAAGTTCTGTCGTAACTACATTCTTCAGCAATGGAGGCTCCGAACACTTTCCAGCGATGCTACCGCGTTGCACAGATTTTTTGTGGATATGCAGTCCAAGGACGAAATTTTTTTTATTCAATAAACGCCGACAGTACTGTCAGACTTCGAAATGCTGTGTGGGTGCACACACACTGCAGGCTGCCTACCGTGACTTCAGCGATGTCATATGCTTTGATACAACCTACCTCGTGAATCAGTGGCGCATGCCATTTTCTTCCTTCATCGGTGTTAATCACCATAATCAGTCCATATTTTTGGGATGTGCTTTGCTCACGAGCGAGGACATCGAAACATATGCTTTTTTATTCATAACTTGGCTTACGGCCATGGGCTAAATCCCTCCAACGGCTATTCTCACAGACCAATGTGTGAGTATTAAGGTAGCCATTCGCGAGGTGCTGCTAAATACCATCCACAGGTATTGCATTTGGCACATCTTTACAAAGCTACCCGTAAAGCTTAAGGAGGTGACCAATCAATTATAAGCCTGCCAAGGCTCGCTTCAAAGCGATCATCTTTGACAGCATTACAATTGGTGAATTTGAGGATAAATGGTAGGAATTCATTGAAGAATACGATCTAGGTCGACAGATTTGGTTCGAAAGTCTCTACTCGGAGCCGTCCAAATGGGTTCCCATATTTCTCAAGCACTTCTTTTGGGTTAGTATGATGTCCACGCAAAGGTGTGAGTCAATGCATGCCTTCTTTGATGGCTACATCAGTGGTCGGAGCTCTCTAAAGCAGTTTGTTAAAAAATATGAGGTTGCCCTCAGGTTTAAATACGAGAAGGAATTAGAGAGCCAAGCCAGTGAAAGAAAGCAGCTTGTACGACCTACCATCACATTCGACTAGGATATGCAGATATATGGCCACTACACCCGCGCTATTTACGATTTCTTTAAGGTGCATGTTGTAAGGCTACCACACTGTGAAATTGAAAGACATGTCGATTTCAATGCAGTGGAGGGAGTTGAGGTATATAACGTGACAGAGTGTTCCATACGAAGTGATTATCACGATGATAATTTTTTATTCACCGTGGAGTACCATCCCTCCAATCAATATGTTGAATGTAATTGCAAGACCTTCGAAAGTAAAGGGATTGCGTGCTGCCACATTATGAGGACGATGACTTTCAAAAAGATTTGTCTGTTTCACGATAGATATATACTTCGCCGCTGGAGGAGAGACATAGTCTGCCCACATCTGAGTAAATTCTTTCTAGGAGGGTACCCAACAACGAAGGACAAGTATCAAGTGTACAATGGGATTAAGAAATGGCTTGATAGAAACTGCGACTTTGTATTGGACTGTCCCGTTAGACGCAGGGACCTGAAGAATGTTTTGAATACTCGTTTCAAAACATACATGGCCTGGAAAGATGACATGGTTGTCCCTAACATTTCTGATTAGGACTTCGATACTGATTCAACAATCGTAAGAAATCTGAGGGAGGTTCGTACACGTGGAAGGCCCCAGATCAACAGAAACAGATCTTCGCATCAATACGCATGCCGCGGAGATGCTAAGAGATGGGGATCTGGATACTATGATGTATACGAGGAGGGACAAAGCAGTTAAGGTAGGAGTGGCGGTAGCAGACGAGTCCGTAAAGGTAGTAGAGGAGGTGTGGTGTGGTAGTAGAGGAGGTAGAGACGATGATGCAAACGTAAGTAATCAACCCACAGTACATGAGTTTTTTGTAGTAAGGTGTGCTTTTTCTTTCCTTAATCTGTATTATATATTTGTATTTGATTCTACGACATTGTATGATACTCATAAATACTTCTCTACTTATGTGTAGGTGTTGAAATTGTTGACAATATGTGAATATGTTATCTTAGCTAGGCATATCCCATTTAATTAAATCGTAGTCCACTTTATTGCATGGGATTAAGAATTTTCAGCCTCATCATGCATCATACAGGAAAGAAATATGTTGCTGCTATTGTACATTTTTTAAAACACCGTAATAAATGACAAAAGTTTATTCAATTCGCTTGCTTAATTATTTTGTAACAAGACAAACGACAAGACGATTCTTGTCATTCTCTATCAAATTTGAAGGGGTTAGACAAAACGATCAATGATATGCAAGCTAATAGACAAAACGATTGTTAAATAATTCAGAGCAATCAACTGTAAAACAATCGAGAACCACTACATCAGAACTAGAAAGGCCAAAATTAGACAAACAAAGATTGGTAAAAAAAATTTGTAGCGGCATATATGGAGTGTTATTGAATGCAACAGTACTATAGCTAGAGTCGTTCTTATGTCTCCAATTTTTAGGCATCACGTCGTGTTTCCTCATCCCATTGATCCTTTGCCTCTTATATTAATGAATAGGTCGTGTTCCTTCAGTCACCACGCAAACTTCAGTCCTCCAAACCGATCCCTCACTGCATCTACTTCCTCTTTGAAAATCAACTCTGTTTACGTTTTTTGGCCATAAAAAACAGCGTACTTCTGACTAACATTTTTGTCGGTCGAACAACGTAAACAGAGGTGGTTTTGGAAGAGGAAGCGGTGATAGTGAGGGTCCGGTTTATCGGTGTTTGCGTGGCGACTAGTGAAAGACCACCTGTTCGTTAAGAGAAGTGGCCAAGGATTAATGGAATGAAGAAACACGATGTGATGCCAATAAATTGGAGACATAAGAACAATTCTAGTTATACTATTGTAGCATTCAATAACATTCCATATATGTCGCGACAAATTTTTTTTACCAATCTTTATTTGTCTAATTTTGGTCTTTCTAGTTCTGACGTAGTAGTTCTCGATTATTTTAAAGTTGATTGCTCTGAATTATTTGACGATAGTTTTATCTAATAGCTTGTATATCATTATTTCTATTGATTTGGGATCTTCTAACCCCTTCAAATTTGATCCACAAACGTTAATTGAAAATCATGCATTGTTGCCAATTTGAGCTGATAAGACTTTAGTAGAATTACTCTTCTAATATTTCCCTAGCAATTAATGTAGACATTTATTTGTACGACAATGCAGACAATATAGTCTGATTGAAATTGAAAATAGTCTCTAAACACGAAGTTACCTACTTCAATGCTTTTCAACACTAAACCACATATGTTTAAACATGTCTATTTTATTTTACTTTTATATGTAGTATTCATCAATGCCTTGTCAATTGGAAGTTTTGTTTCCAAATCTCTTGCTGGCTGCTTTGATCTTCGAATTATTAGCATCATTAAGAAGATTTCAACTATCACTTACACCTCAGTAATAATTAAACTAATAATTTTGTGCAATATTGAATGGAAAGGCTGCCTGTAAAGAGTAATATTGGAACATAAACAAAGTAAAAACATATGAACAAAGAAAATGGATAATTATCTGTTTGATGTCATTCGTGGGTCGGAGGTTGGCTGCGGTGGCTTCGTCATTTTATCCACCACTGTTCATGTAACTTATAAGCATCTCTTGCTTTCTGCCAAAACTCTCCATGCCTATACTCATAGCATCAAACTATTTTCTGACCTCGTTCATCTGAGAACACAGCGACAAGACTTGATTATGGGGAGCCGAAAAGTGTTTGGTAGTGAAAGGGGCTCCGGGATTGGAAGCTGCAGGATTATTTTCTTGGGAGCTCATTTTAAGTATGAATCCTTTTTTTGTTATTCTGTACATGATCTCATATCCACAGATTTAAATAGAAAGGCATTGAAGGCTTGGAAAACAAGTGAAAGTTAACGTAATAAATGTGGTAGATGGAAGGTCGAAGAAAGTATTATATTTCCAAGGAATGCAGTTGGAAGGTCGAAAATATCTCAACTTTGAACAATTTCCAAAATTCAACATCCAATAAATCGAAATAAAAAACTCAAACTTTTCAGTTAATAATAGATATTCTTTTGTGTAGTTACTCTTTGTAGTTATTTTAAAGTAGTACTAATTCGGAAAAGATTTTTGAAATAAAATATGTTAGATAATTTAACCAATTCGCTCTAGTTAAAATTATTGATAATTCAAACATTTGTTCTCAACGAGATGGACATATCTTTGAGGGTATTCATCAGACACTTATAGTTTGATGACTCTTCATTTTGTTTTCGTCTTAGTAATTGGTGTAGATGACTGTTGGTTTAACAATTTTTTTTTCGTAATTTCATTGGGTACGCGTGCTTGGTCAAACCAAAAATATTAATTCGTTCATCTTTTAAATCGTGTGTTGTATTTTGAATTCATGCCTTTTAGAAACATGTGGTTTTCATTTTCATTTTTTTTTACGAATTCATGCCTTTTAGAGATATTTTGGTTTATATTTGTCAATATTTATATTTGAAGTTACATGATTGTTCTCTATGGATGGGATAAATGACTTATCGTGTATTCATAGCGATGAGTCAATAAAGCTAAAACATAAGCATACATTTCATTAAGACTAGAAAGTAAAATTAAAATTAAAATTAAACATTGATATTTTCCTTACTACCTTTCTATTTTCTCTCTACGGTGCTTGGTGCGTCAGAGAAAGTTGGAGGTGGATGGGAGGATCCTGGAGGCGGCATCAAAATTCTGTCCAATATTTTCCCAATGATCTTCATCATGGCATCCTTCTTATGCTCAAAACTCTCCATGCATCGAGTTAAGGCATCAAGTTCTATTTTGATGTAATTAAGCTGAGAGTACAATTCAAGAAGTAAGCGAAGTTCCTCATAACTTTGTTGTGGGTTGGAAGAGACTCGGGCATTGGAAGAGGCGGATTGGTAGGAAGACATTTTTGGCGACCTTTGAATGTCGAAAATTGTAGGAATATGTGACATGTTATATAGTTTGTTTACCTTTACTTGTATAATGAATGGTTGCTTCAATGGTTGTCCATATTTATACAAGTGATTTGATTACGGTATGATCTATTAATTAATATTTATTTTTAAATTTTGAAGAAAGGAATAAAATTAATGCTAACGTTTGAGCTATTTTAAGATGAGTGTAAGATTGAAATATTGAAAATGACTTTGAACAATTTTCAATCCTAAATCATATTGTTTTCCCACACTCTTTGAAAAATGTCGCTCATCTAACCTCAACGGACCCTACGCATTGGATATTTGGACCCTAACCAACCCATAGATCTTGTTCACGATGTGACATAATGAAATTATTTTTATATTTAATTTTTTACAGAGGAATGAAATTCTCCCCCTCCATTCTAATCCAAGAGTCCGAATGATTATTAAGACAAATAATATTTTCCGTGGACGATTGAAGTATTAAGAAAGATTACCTAACGAGTGAAAATTTAGAACATTAAACATACGCCTTAGGTAACTTAAATCATAGTTGGAATGTAAACATTTACTTTCCAGTAAAAATTTAAGTTAATAGTAACTTGTAAAGTAATGTTTGGCTCGGCTACATAATCTACCAATTGGTTAGGCGTGCACATTAATTCCAACATTGATAGTTTACATCTTTTATCTTTATTTAAACTGTGTCACCACATAGCAATGATGGAGTTAACCATATCAATTCGAAGAATAAATTTATTATAGTTGCAGTTGTTTAAGATATGAAGATATGAGTTAAAACGACCATCCATTGTTGTATCCCTATCATTTTTTGCATGTATGTTTAACCCTACCAATTATCTTATGTATTTAAGTCCGGCCTATCGAAGAAAGCTCCGATGGCGTTCAACGTGATACCAAACAAGTATTCAAAGCAGTGGCTGAGCTAGATGAACAAATGAGAAGGTCGCAGGTTTGTGTAGAATTCATGATGATTTGGATAAATGCTACGGAAGAGAGGTTTGAGGTGATACGAAAGGAAATTTTTTATCTATATATCAAGGATCAAGCTAACTTCCTTCGTCCTTCAACTTAAGAAGCACCGACATATTCTCGTAGTTGAAACCTCCTCTCTGCATGCTAAGTGTTACTTTTACAAAAAATAGTTTCGAAGTATTTTGTTATCTTTTTTGGTGTTACTATTATGTTTTGGGTTTTGAATGAATGTCGTAATGTAGTATTTGGTTTTAATTATAAATATTTCTTACTTTGAAATAGTAACGTTGAAACTGAAAAATTTGCCGAGGGATTAGCTGTAACAGTAGCAACTAATTGGGAAGCTAAACTAACGTTGTTGTAAGTATATGTCTGTCTTATTTTATTTTCATGTATTGTAATTAACAAAGCTCAGGCATTTGGGCGATGTATTTTGTAATCTCTTGCGGGCGTTAGTAATTAAAAATCATTTGTTTTTAGCAATAGTAGCATCAGTAAGGTGATTGCACATAACATTAACATTTCAATTAAAAAAAGCTTAGATTCGCAATAATTCAGTAAATACAAAATGATGCGGCTAATCTACCTAAAGAAGTAGAACCCTAGAACAGGACATCTTTGTTGGTATAGCTCCTGAAGCTACATCGCTTGTGTCGACTTGGTTGGCCCCTCCTGAATGCTGTGGTTCAGCAGCATTGGTGTCTCTTCTAAGGGAGCGAGCAAGGCGGTATTCACGAACTATCTTCTAATAGATTTCAAAAGATTTAGTCAAGGGATCGTGTTCGTTAAGCAGGAGCTTTTCAACATACGGGCCTCCTTTCCATTTGAACAAACGCTTAATGATCTTAGTCAGCTTATCCTCAAATACTTTGCATTTCTTTTTGCGTTCTTCATAAAGTGTCTCTAGAACACTAGGGGAATCACAACCTCCTAGGAAAGTCGATCCTCTAACGGGTGTTCTATCTATGTTGCGAATTAATTTACCTTTGTTATTATTTGAGGACTACAAACGAATGATTTGGTGTGTGATGTTGAAGACGTATATATAAACGCCTTGGCATGCATTAAGAACCATTTATATGAGTATACATTTATTATAGTTAGTGAATGTGCTTTATTTGAGTGGTTTGTTCATATTTTTGCCAGTAAATATATGAATTAGACGACATAAATGAGATCTATGATTGATAATGTGGTGCAGTTGTAGTTGTTGAACTTAATAAATCATGTATCGGATGTTATATAAAAAGGCGGGTCACAACTTCAAGTATTTTCTATTGGAATGGAACGATATCGGCACAATGAAAATTAACCTTTAACAATATGGTGACCTAAAATCATAAATCGTTGAGTGAGTAGCTGGAAGGATTGACGATCCTATTTCATGATGTCTACCCTATAAATGAGAATGATGTGTTGTCATAATTTTAACTATGCAAATGTTGAAGTGACCCAAAACAACTCAATCTTTCAACCACCTCTTCTTAGTCAAGTGCATACCTACGTCCAATTTGTGTGGTGCTCACTGCTTCGGCACCAATTAAGTCGCTGAGTATTAGGTTAGTACAGAAACACTATAAGGTTGGTTGCATTGGCATTTTGGTTGACTGTAGGGTAATCTACTTGTAGGAATTCCCAGGGTTCGAACCTCATTGGGGTTAATTTTTATTTTGTCAGTTTAAAAAATTTGTAAGCACCTGCTATCCCTAAATCCTATGTCCGCGATTTGAATTTTGAGGCTTCCTTCTGCAAAACTCACTGTAGAATGAATGACACAAAATACACCTTATGACCTTGAAAATTTTTGAAACGTAAACCCGCTTCCTAAATGATTTCGTAGTAAATATGATACAAAAATATGGATCACATCGCAACGTATTTTCTATTAGAATCGAACGATATCGACACAATGAAAATTAACCTTTAAAAATAACATTACTTGAAATCACAAATCGTTGGGTGAGTAGTTGGAAGTATTGACGAACCTATACCATGATGCCTACCCTATAAATAAGAAAGACCTATTGTTATAGTTTTAACTATGCAATTAACATTGCATTAATGTTGAAGTGACCCAAAATAACTCAATCTTCCAACCATCTCGTCTTAGTCAGGGGCGGACCACGTCCAATTTGTGTGGTGCTTACTGCTAGGCACCTAGTAAAGTCGGCGCAGAATACGTAAAATGAGCTATACGAAAGTAGTATGTATTATATGCACCCACTATAACAAACAAAATCTGATTGGAGTCGAACGATATCGACAAATAAAAATTAACCTTCAAAAATAATGCTACTTGAAATCGCAAATCGTTGGGTGAGTAGTTGGAAGAATTGACGAACCTATACCATGATGCCTACCCTATAACTGAGAATGACCTCTTGTCATAATTTTAACTATGCAAATGACATTGCTTAATGTTGAAGTGAACCAAAACAACTAATTCTTCCAACCATCTCGTCTAAGTTAGGTGCGGACCACATCCAATTTGTGTGGTGCTTGCTGCTCCGGCACCAAGTAAAGTCGACTCGGAATAGGTAAAATTAGATATACGAAAGTAGTATGTATTATATGTACCCACTATAACAAACAAAATCTGATTGAAGTCGAACGATATCGGCACAATGAAAATTAACCTTTAAAAATAACGCTATCTGAAATCGCAAATCGTTGGGCAAGTAGTTGGAAGTATTGACGAACCTATACCATGATGCCTACCCTATAAATGAGTATGACATCTTGTCATAATTTTAACTGTGCAAATGACATTGCCTTAATGTTGAAGTGACCCAAAACAAATCAATCTTCCAACCATCTCGTCTAAGTCAAGTGTGCACCACGTCCAATTTGTGTGGTGCTTGCTGCTCCAGCACCATGTAAAATCGATGCGGAATAGGTAAAATTAGTTATACTAAAGTAGTATGTATTATATGCACCCACTATAACAAACAAAATTTGATTAGAGTCGAACGATGTCAACACAATGGAAATTAACCTTTAAAAGTAACGCTACTTGAAATCGCAAATCATTGGGTGAGTAGTTGGAACTATTGACCAACCTATACCATGATTCCTACCCTATAAATGAGAATGACCTCTTTTCATAATTTTAACTATGCAAATGACATTGCCTTAGTGTTGAAATGACCCAAAATAACTCAATCTTCCAACCATCTCGTCTAAGTTCAGCCAGAAATAGTTTCCTCGGGAACGACAGAGGTTGTGGGTGCTCAGTTAGTTTCAAAGTTTGTTGCAAGCGCGAGTTGGACCCACATAACTTGAGGGATCATGAAGGTGTTTAGCTTTCTCACCAAAGCCAAAACTCCGAACAACCATTTTACTGTTGTGGTGCTCAACAATTCATTAATAACTTATATTACTGTATTTTTCATATAACTGATGACGTGATGAGTTTATGTCATAATCTTTCATTATGCAACAAATTAAAATGATAATATAAATATAACAGAAATTATATTACATCGTTTCGTATGTTATATTGGACCGAAATTAAAAAGCATAAGAAAAAGTAACTCAAAAGTGATAAAGAGGTAGTAGTTGAAAGAGTAGTTGGATACAATTAACTTGGTAGGTCATAATGATAACCTATATGTTGCTTGTCAAAAGCCATCACTTTGTCAGGCCATCACTATGGATGCAACAAATAAATCCGTCCAAGTTGCTCTGCTCAAGTTTGAGCAAGGAGCTTGCATAAAGTCGAATCGCTCGAAAATCAACATGGTAAATGACTGCGTAGAAAAAATTGATCATATAATAGACCACACCGTTACACATTTTCCAATTACACCGGACGAAACGCTTATAGAAATAGAAGTCACAAGTTCTTGTTTGAGTAGTTGGAAGCATTGAGGACCCTATGTCATGATGTCTATCCCCTCCAAAATAACAGTGACTTGATTTCATAATCATTTTCAATGCGAATATATTAAAATAAAGCGACAAAAAATAACTCAATCATCCATGCAGCTCTTCTTATGCGGAATGGCTTTTGCTATATTAGTCAGTAGTGAAAAGTGAGGATATGAGTAGGCTAATCCCTTATTAAAATGATCATATAAATATACTACAACGTTACGTAATATCTATTCGACTTGTATAGAATCAGCGTAGCAAATAACCACCTAATAAACTGCAGATAGTAAGAACTAAGTGGTAGTAGTTGAGTGAGTATTTGATATAATTAATTTGGCTTAACTAGGTCAAAATGATGACCCTATATCTTGATTTGTCAAAATGTTGCGGTGTGTATGTCCATTAAGACGAATTTGACATTTAAACCTCTGCATGTTGCCTTCTAAAGTTTGATGAAGGATCCTGCAAGACACAAAATCTACATGAGAGATACCCTTGGTAAAAATTGACTCACAAACAACATGGTAAATGAGAAAGAGCATAAGTAGAGAAATTTTTTTTGGATTGGTAATTACATGACATAAAGTCAAGTAATTATGTATACGAGGAATACTTATCAAATTTCTAATAGTTGTAATGTTGAGGAGTCGTGACTTTGTACGTTCTAGGAGAGTTACACGCATGTAACAAAAACGTTTTTATTTTTTTTAACTAAATTAAATTAAAATGCTACATGCTGTTGTTTGATTATTACGTAACACTCGAAAGTATCTTGAATTAGGTCTCAACTATGTTTCCTAGGTTAATGAATAGTTGTAAATGAATCAGGACATAACTTAAACCAATGTTAGCCCGACTATAAGCCACAAAGTTAGAATAAAGGAACCTTCAGAGGCAGGATCAACAACTACACAAATAATCAACACTTAACAACTTGAAGAGAAGAAATATGACATTAAATATATTAAAACAGCTATTAATTGTTCACCCACTAGGAAGAAGAGTAACCCCACACACAAACCTAACTACCTCAACCCCTAAACTCAACCCCAACCCCAACCCCAACCCCCACCCTACACACACTAGTATAGGCGGTCTTTCTTTAGGACCTTCTGGTAGATGTCAAATGCCTTTGTTAGGGGCCTCGGTTCATAAAGCAGAAAAACCTCGATCCATTCATCTTTCTCCTTGTCCACGAGGAGTTTGAAGATTTTGGTCATCTCATCTTCCAAGACATCGGATTGATCTTTTTTTTGGAGTATAGCTTCTCCAAGATTTTAGGCGACGTGATTAGCTGTAGAGTTTTTTACCTGGAACTTGAGGGTGTTCTATCCATTGTAGTTGCGGTCTAAGATAGAAGTGCGAGAAATGACAAGAATTTTTAGAGAAGCTGAACAGAAATGCAGTATCACAAACAGATCAGGATAAGATAAGGAAATATAGATGTTGTAGGCAACCTTTATATAGGGCCTAATAAAAGGTGGGGATCTCAGTGTACATGCTATTTTACCATCCCAATCATAGTACTCACGTTTGTACAGTTACGTGAAGTCGTTGCATGAAATGATTTTGCTTTTAAAGTTAGAATTGAAACCTAGGTGCCTTATTTTGTTAAGGAATACGTCCAACAATTGTCTAGAAAAGAACATCATAATAATAAAATGTTAGAAATACATTCAAAAATTGGCTACATAGAGGCTTTCATTCATTTAAACAACAACTACAAATGGAAAACAACCAAAACATCACTGTGGCAGGGAAATATGAGGGGGGGGGGGGGTTGTGTGGTGGTGATGGCGATGCATAGGGTGATGAAGTATTCGTTGAAGGAGGTGACAAAGGTGGGGAAAATGGAACACCAGGATCAATGCCTAATCCTACAAATATAACACTCATCCTAGTATGCAAAGCATCGACTTGTACATCTAACACGACATGGTAACTTTCCAGTAATCCAAGATTCTATTGAATCACATTGATGCGTGCAGACAATTCTTGGCGAAGACCATCCAACTTGTTGTCAATGTCCATTAGTTTTGCGTAAATCCTATTGATTTTGCCCTGGAGATAAGAAAAATAATAGGTTAGTGCTGCAACATGTTAGCAAGTATTGAATGAATAACTAAATTTTGAGATTTGTTCTTACCATTGAACTTATCAAAATTAGTTAAGCAACTCTCCAGTATTACTTAACACTACAGAACCATTAAATAGTAGTCACTCATTTGAAATTGATATTCAATGCTGATAAAGCCTTTTCAACGACCTAGGTTTATTAAATTGTTATCTTTTCAATGCAAATTCTATGAATCCTTATTTATTTATTTTGAAGGGTTTACAATCTTATATCTTTCTAATGCACATTCTTTGAATTTTCTCCTTTTTTTCATTTCAATCATAATTCCTTTGTGTCTCTACATGTGCCACTAAGGAAAATATTTTTTGAGTTATGTTAATAAATTAAATGATGAGTTATTCATTAAAATATGACATTTGTAATTTTAAACATCGTCAGACTAACAAATATCTAGTTCCACTCGGAAGACTGTAAATTGCATTACTTTAAAAGCCTAAATTCCTACAACATAAACTAACGCTCATAACATTGGAATCTAATTTATACCGTGAGTGTTCATACTTCATTGATTTTGCGGAAGCAAAGTAGTACTGCTCTGCATGGGTGAGTTATTAATTAAACAAAAAACTAAAATCAGTAGGATCAAATATAGATATTCTTCATTAATAAAAGAGAAACAGGGTACCCACACTGCAGTCGACAAAAAGTATTCCTTACATAATACTACATACATAAAAAAATACTACATAAAAAGTACTACATAATGTGATTACTTTTTTGAAAAAACACGCTTAATTATTATTATTATTATTACTATTCTCGTTATCTTTCGGAGGTCGATTTGGCTGATGGCCCACAATTCTTTGCATCTCCCTAATCAGCCTTGCTCTAGTGGCGGCCAACTCCTAGCATAAATCATGCACTGTCCTTTTTAGATCCCTGACCGCGTTTATCAACACAGCTGCGTCCCATATTGGATCTGCTATTGCTACATAATAGATGAATAAAAAACTTTACCACAATTAAAAAATATTCAAAACTAAAATCTAAATTAGTCATGCAATATGAATTAAATATTACCCAGATAATATTTAGAATGCAAAACTTAAATCTAAATCAGATATGCAATATGGAAAAATATTGTCTCGAATAGTATCCCTCAATTATTAATGGGAAATAAGAATACAAAATTTACAAGAAAAGAAAGCCAGTTTAACACTTGACATGTTAGGAGAAGGAAAATAAAATTACTTCAACTCACGTATAGGGTTATGTTTGCTGGAAAGAAGTTTTCTTTCCCTAGAAAGAGTTCTCTGCAATTGTTGAGAAGAAGGTGAGTGGTTTGGTGCAATGGTGATGTATTTATTTAGTGGATAAGTAATAGTTGAGTTGAGGTATTTGTAGTATGTGTTTGTCAGTGATAAAAGACCATAATAAAGGCACAACCATTTGTGTTTAATTTTTCAGTTGGCGATTTGTTTTGCTGAACAAAAAATTATTGACATTGCATTAAATATGAGGCGTCTCTATACCAAGCCTGACTTGTGCAAATCGCTCAAGTATTTATTACGTAAACAAAATGCTTGCTGATAGAGATGACTGAATTAATTAAGTGCAGTACTAAATCAGATTTCAATGTAAGATTAACGGTTCGTAGGGAAATATGGCGCCTGACTGACTGGACCCTTTATTTCTAACAGTGCGATTTGATGTTTGGCAATGCTGTGAGGATTAGTAAAGAACATGTTCTAATAAGATGAACGCAATGGCTTCATTAATCTTCAAATTACAACAATCTTTCATTATCTTGGGGGCAAAGGTGGGGTATGAATGCATAGATCAATATCAATGCCCAAACGCACAAGTAAACAACAAAGAAAACTGTCTAATGCATGAATTCGATTAGATTAATCCAATAATTTTTCTTTAATTTCTTCACGATCTGGTAGAGCTTCAACTCTTTCCTCTAATTCTTCTAGGCTCGTGCATATCGGATCAACAACGTCCATTTCCAAATTATTAAGTAAGCAAATTTGACGATGAGTTATTGTGACACGACAACAAAGATGGGGAAAATAGAATATAATAATGTCGGTACATATCTTAGGTAAAGTTCCTTCAAAAGATGATAAAATTAATGGACTAGTACGTCTGAAATGAAAGCAAGATTGCGTTTAAATAGCGCAAGCAAAATTGTATACTTGTCATTCGTCTTAATATGGATACATGTATATTCTGCCTCATTTTTCTCTAGCCAAGGTTTTGAATAGTTTTTCTTGTTCGATCTTTGATTTCACAGTATTATGAATTTACTTAATGGAACCATATATTTAAGCATTAACGTGCGTGTAATGAATTTTTTACTACATTCCGAATGTACTTGTCAAACAAAATGAAATTAAACAACCAAAACATTAAAACTACAACAAAATAATTATACTAGTCATTACACAATGTCAAAAGGAAACCACACAAAAACTACTAACTATTTGATACCTTACAACCCCAAGAAGACACAAAACAGCCCCCAAAAACGTCACAAAACACATCACAAATCGAGAGCCCAAGGAACCAAGTCTCGGTCAAGAATGACAACACAAGAATGAAAAAAAATCCGAGAATGCTTCAACAATGGAGAGATAATAACGTGTATAACCACACCAAAACTGCAACAACACTACATTAATGTGATGAACAATAAGCTTACAATAACACCAACCAATGATTACAAGAGGACAAGACACAACTACTACAAGGTGACAACTAAAGGGATAGATAGTTAGACAAAGGTGGCGTATATCCTAGTAACCAAAGAGTACATTAAACTCTAAGACCCCTAAAACCTCCCCACATGATCACCTAACTCTTACGATGACACAAGAGAGGATTCCACCACTCAAGAGCGAAGGTTTCTCAAAACCAAGCAATCACAAGAGATTCTACCCTTGAATTGCTATCCTAGTTACAAGTTTCGGTTTGCCTCAAGTAGAGAGAGGACTTTGGTGTTTCAAATGTCAAGACTTACAACAATAATCAACTAAGTAACAAAAATCCCTAATACTAAACTATATATAGTCTCCTTATTACATAAAAGATGAAATACCCAAAAGACCCTTAATGAAAAGGGGGCGCCCCTCTAATGTAACAGATGAGCAAATAGGGCGGCTTTGGTGTGTCTTTGATCCTTCTCACGTATCAACATTTCACTTCCTAAGATGATCCTTTGCTGTACTTGTACACACGTTGATATTCATAGTCGCACTTATATCACTATTCCATGATGGGCTTAGGGTGCTAAGATACCCACTTTACTAGTGGAGTGAAGGGGGGGGGTGATATCATTGTCATCAAGGCCTAAAGCACGGGTTGTTGCCCTCAATAATGCCTCCAATCTATCTATTTTTTGAGGAAGTTGATCTTGCTATGCCAGTATGATGTCCATCTTAGAGACAAGGTCGATGCAAAGAAAGTGTAGATCAACTAAATGGTCCTTCTTCGGCTTCTCCATCAGTGCATTCGCATACTTCTCGCAGATGCTTTCTTCCATGTTTGTACGAACCAAAAAAAATTCACTTTATTGACGAAGACAAAATAATAATCCAAAATAAATATTTAACATCAACACAAAATGGAGAGAAGATAGGCATTTGGTAGTAGAACAGTTAACCTGTTCAATTCTTTCCTGATTAACCAAGATTACACTAAATGGAAAATATAAGTTTGGGAGTTCTGGAATGTGTAAATACTAATTTTGTGCTAATGTTAATGTCATTTAAATAACTCTTTGTCCGAGTAAAAGTGCATTTATGAATAGTTGCATCCATGCGATGGTTGCAACCCTTCGAAATGTTGGAAATGATTGATGAACCAAAATTATTACTTCCAATTCTGTGAGTGAAAAATAGGTTTTTTTTCCCACGAATACAACTTCACTATTTGGTAATCAATTTATTTCTTTTTCCATCCAAACAGCCCGTTAAAATTAGGTTAGGGTTTTAAATGGAGAGGTGCATGCACGACTTAATTGAAGGGACTCTTTTTCAGCCGATGGCTATGACATCATTACTTTTGCTTTGGATAGGTAACCGTGCCATTTTCCAAGATAACATTAGAGAGTGTTACGCTTGCCTAATGCAATAGCGCTGCAGCCATCCTTTCGACTCACTATTCCCAGTCCTTCCAAATCTATCCAAAATCTTCCATGTGATACGGAACCCCATGTAATAATAGCCTCTCTATGCACTGTAGTATGGTAGAGTAGTAATTAACACAAGTTTGCAATTAAGTAGTATTAAATTTTTTAAATAAAAAAATTACGCTTAGCTAAATAATTTACAAACATAATTATAACATCCGGGATGCTTAATCTAATATCTCCACCCTATTTGCATTCCAACAATAATTTTATGAATTTTTTTTGGTGCACGGTCTGTGTATTTTTTTTCCACTGCAATCATATAACTTTTACTTGTTGTATCAGTTTATCAATTTATCAGCTAAAAAAAAGACACCTTTATGCAAATTTTAGACAAATAAAATTGGACCGAGGGAATACATTTATTCGACAACAAAACCCTTTTACAAATCTAACCATCTTTCTTTGTTTTTCAAACGGCAGTACTATAGGTGTAGTTCAGTGTCGATCATTGTAGTGAGTTAAGTTAGTGGCATGTTACTTCGGCTGCATAGTTTATTATTTCAAATGATAAACTGTGGAACTAACTCATGTTTTGATCTGCAACTATAGCGTAATAGACGAATGCATAAGTAATTTATTTAAATTTAAAATATTTGTCGTTACTTTCCACCGTAAGTTTAGCTTAGAGATCAAATTTACACTTCAAATATTACAAAGAATTTGCAAGTGCGACATTTATACAAGTTCACTGGCAATATTGTCAGCAAAAGGCAAAGCTTACTTTCCTGTGATAATTCTTTTCTATAAATTGAGAGTTTGTATTAGGATATCAACAACATAGGCATAATCTTAGCAGCTTCGTGCAGTAAAACATAACATAAGGGTAGAAGAGACCACATGTCCTTTCTTTATTATATTACCATCTTTCTGCTTAGTTTTTAATTTTGTTATGACATTACAGGTGAAGATGAGTAACCCACCCAACAACCCACATGGAGCTTGCCCTCCGCATGCCCTGCCTCAATACAAGTATGTTGCCATTAATCCACTTAAGTCGTTGTACACTCAGGTTCACGAAATACGAGTGGAGGTGACTGCGTTAACGCGCTGCATTGACAGCTTCAGCGACAAGCAAGAGGTGATGTTCAGGCGTATTGAAGTAGCTGCATATAGAATTGAGAAAATGGTGCAACAAAAGCAGCATGGGAGTTGTTCCATTCCACCCCCCGAACCCAAATTAAGTTACGTATGGTCTGTGTAGAAGCTTCTCTAGTGTAACGTTTCTTGACGAATCAATGAAAAAATGCACTATTTTAAGTATCTACGAACCGTATTAACAAGACATGCGTTCATATGAAATTGTAACTAAAATATAGACTTATCTTCAATAATTGTCAAAGACGTTTCTAGTTAATTCGGCAAAGCGAAGTGGTATGATCAGTAATTGTCGCTGACATTTCAAACTATTTTAAAAAAATGAAGAGTAGTGTTCATAATTAGGAAAGACGTTTCAAATTTTATTCAGCAAACCGAAGAGTCGTGTTAATTGGATGCAACTTTCAGAAGGTGACCTTTGGGTTTCATGGTTTTGATGATATATAACACAAGCTAGACTCGTCATTTATTTTTCTTATCGTTCAATACAAGTTTCAAGAACTTAAATAATCATTGGAAAAAATGGACTGTTCACGCACAAACAATCATGCAAACAGTCATGCAAATGGCCAACCACATAACCATCATCGATCAACGATCGCAGAATTTGCTGTTATCGGGGTATCATACGCGAAACTTGAAGCTACTGATCTTAGAAGAGATGTCGAACTTCTAAGGGGACTTATGGATACTCTCAGCCGAGAAAATGATGAAATTCAATGGGAAATTCGTTATATCAGACAGAGGTTATTTCAACACATGGGTGAAATAGACGGCGGGGATAGGAACGACGACCTGTGGTGATATGCCATGTTTAGTTTAGTTATCCTAATTTTTGATTTTTTTTGGTTTGTTTAAATTTTGTTATGTTGACTAAAAGTCTTTTTTTTTTATCATTCAGCAGCAACGTATGTGTAATATTTATTTTCTGATTATTAAATAATTTCGAGTTTAACATAATCCACCTACAGTATAATCAATAATTCTGTATTCTGTTGCTTCAATCCCATGGAAAAAATCAGCGCTTATTACATAATCAGAGTGATAACTACCTCTTCTATAAATCGAAAGTGCTGAAGGTATTTCCCAGATTTAGTAGTGGGATATTTTTGGATTTGGCTATATCCCCATTGTTGATTTTGTTTTAACATTTTAAGTCGCTACATATTAAAATCAATTAGCTGGCATATAATAAAATACAGTAAAGTGTTAACTCAATTAATTCTCAAAATTCAAACATCATCAAATATATTGATATGGAAAATAATGTACACATCTTTTAAATGTGGCGTGCGATTGTAATTCAATATAGCAAAACTAATGCAAGAAGATTTTAATTATGACCAACATTAGGGCGAGATGAATAGCAAGTCGTGGACAAAGAATATGTAATTAAGTAATAATTATTGTTTAAAATCTTTCTACAATAGGATTGAACTTTATTTCTTATCATGTTACTTAATTTTATGAATTCGTAAACAAACTCTAAATTTTATCTCATGTAATACAAAATCTTACAATAATTTTAAATTTTCAACAAAATCGGCCTTTTAAATTACTTAACCCTAATACAAGTCATGTTCAATAATTGCCGCAGACGGTTCAATTTTGTTTAGAATTTAACTAACATCCACCGACGGTGGAATTTCTTTTTTACACAAATGGATACTTTAAAGCTATTATAGGTAAGTCTTAATTATTTATATTTTTTAATATTCAAATTATAAATTAAGAAATTGGTTGTAAAAGGCAACTTGACATTATATTTTGCAATAGAAGGATTCTTTTATTATGATGACCTTGTTACCAAAAATAGAGTAAATTTATCGTGTTCTTGTTCTCATTGATGTATATTTGAACTTTCTTGTTATTTAACACTCATTGAAACAAATTAACATCAACCTTCGAAGCAATTATCATCACCATTTTATAGTATGATACTTTTATGTTTCATATTATGTTATATTTTTTATTTTTTGAGAATTAATTTGACTAAACTTTAAATTCAAATGGGATTAAAACAACTCGATATTTTAAAATTTAAATTTAAATACTCAATAATTATACGAAAAGTATTTATAAGTTGCAATCTGTCTCATGTTAATATGATAACAAATAATTTTAAATATTGATCAAAATTTACATAATTTGAATCTTAAAATACAAATCATATTAGGTAAATTAAATTGAGACGAAAAATAACTATTTATACATTATTCCTCTTTTTTAAAATCTTATATATTTTATACAGAATAAAAACTTGTTGAATATGATCTTAATTCTGTATAGAACATATAACAGTTGGAATTTTCTTTGGAATTGAGACGTAAGCGTAGGAAGGAAGAAAAAGTAAGAAAATACTATTAAGTAAGAAAACTTAAAAAAATAATGGTAGCATGCTATAATTATCCATACAAATCAACTGCTCATGTTAAAAAACATTTGCATCATCTGTGGATTTAAGTTAAACTCTTTTGTTTACACAAAAATGAAGAGTCACGTTCACTACTTGTCAAAGATGTTGCAGAGAAAAATGAAGAGTCACGTTCAATGGAGTCACTTTCAGATGGTGTCCCTTGGTTTTCGTAGGTTTGATGCTATATAACACAACCCTAACTTTTCAATCTTCATCATTAGAAAAAAAAGCTTTTCAAGAAAATAAATAGAGTTTGAAAACAATGGACAATTTTGGTCATGAAATTGGCCAACCATATAACCATCATCCAGTCCGGGTCTGTGAGTTTGCACCAAATCTTGTAAGAGACATGGAACTTTTGAGGGAAATTGTGGATGCTCCCAGAGTAGAAAATGATTAACTTCGATGGCAATAGCAATACCTGAGGCAGGATTTATTTCGGCATATGGGTGAAATCGACGGCGGGGGATAGTTAATGTCGTGAATTTTAATGTTTCTTTTAGTTATTTTACTTTTGTTTCGTCTGTTTTTTATGTATGTTTAAATTTTGCCAGGGTCATGACTTAATTAATTTATGAGATTGAATACTGCTAGTAGAAAACGCTTCCAATGTTATGCTACTGTGTTCTAATCAACATGCTTTTGATTTAAATAATTTGGTTAGCACAAATCACAGTTAATATATTGAGACAAAAACAATTCAGTTCGTCTTGAACAATGGTTTGATAAATCAAAATAACAACTGCAGCAGTCGAAGCTGATCAAAATAACCTTAGCACATACCATCCATTATTCATTGAGGAGGGGGTGATGATGGAGGAGTAAGGCATTCATCAGCATCGCAGCCCATGTGACTGAGTAAACCCCTTAGCATTCTATCCAAACTCTGAATTTGGTCGGACAATATCGACAATTGTTTTTCAAATTCATCACGATCCGACAGACTTTCAATTATTTGCTTTAAAGATTCAACTTAAAAACGTATCTGTTGAATCTCCATTTTAAGTCTGCGAAAATAAAAATTAAATAGGAAAGATCGTTATTTTAATATAAAGAAAGATAACACACGAAGGCAAAAAACATAATTAATGCCAACTCATAACCTTTTGAAGTAAAGACTATCAAAACTTTGGATACTAGTAACAAGTTAAACACTATCACAAGCAACGACGCCTTTATATAGTAGTAACAAGTTAACCCTTTTTAGATGGTCAACAAAAATTTTAAAGTTTTGAGATTTTTCCTCCAAAGTTTAATTGCCATAGTTTCACTATACTCGCATAAACTTTGGAGAGTTTCCCGCTCCAGACCAAAGTTTCACAATTTCAGATTTTAAAATTTTCAATTCATTATGCAAAAATTAAACACTTTGCCGCGACTTTCCAGCCCATAGTGCATCGGTCACACTTTGACATGTAATTACATTTATTATTGGTTTTGTGAGAATTGGTTATTTAGAATGCTTAATAATATAGAGTACCTTTTAATTTATTAAATATCTAAAAGTTCTAAATTTTTAGTGTCCAAACCAATTTAACTGTACTAGACTAACGAAACAAACTCTTGAAATGGTAGTAGGATTTCATAGTTGATTACTAACAATACACTAACACAATCAATAAAGAGTTTAGGAGAAAATACATTTTTTCTCAGTTATAGTACATACCCGTTACAAATTTCCAAAAAAACAACGCAAACACCATAACATACAATAAATTTTTAAGGGTATTCTCTTTTTCTTAGGAAAAAATCAACTTTTCTTTTAGCTGATCCCTCTCCTGTTCGGTTTCTTTTAGCAATCCTTTTAAGTGATCCCTTCGCCCTTCGGCTTCTAACAACAGTGAAGTAAGAAGCCTCCTATTTTCATCGGATTCACGAAGCTCTTGGAGGATTTCAAACTTGGCAAGTCCTTTCAAATTACACATGGAAGGGCTGCTCCCCGGTGCATCCTCTTTAAGCCATTCGAAAAAAGTGCAACCGTCGTTATAATATAACAAATTACTTAAAAGAATTAGATTACATTTTAAAACAAAACAAAATAATTACAATATGGTAAATAAAATGACCAACCTGGCCAACTGCACAATTAAAGAACAGTCGACTTGGATTTAAATCGATGCGTGACTTTCTCAAGACAGCTAGATTACCACAATAACATAAAAATTGAGGCTTGTTTCTTGCATTGGACGTTTGATAGGCTTGAGACATTGTAAATGATGACAAACTAAATAAGAAGAAATGGAGTTGCAAACCACACAAAAAAAAAAACTAAAAAGGCAAGACACCACTTAGATGCATGGATTTTTTTCGGCAATCCATTTTAAAATTTGGAATAGTCGATTGGCAAAGTTGACATCCGGTTGCACTGATGAATCCTATCAGTACGCAGTCAACACTCCACCCTATGTGATGACTGATAGAAAAAGTAAGTAAAGTAGATAGATTTGATGCTTAGCTCCCTTTTTAATGCAAGATCTTTAATTTGGGGGATGTGATGTGAATATTGAGTGTGAAGCATATCATATTTTGCATCGGGGTTTGCATCGCACCATTGGTATCACAAGTCTTAAACCACCCAATGCTTCGGCCAATCTAAAATTATGTGTTCTCATAACCCATCCTTTTTTTTTAGAATGTTCAATAATTATGGAATTAAAATGTTCAGTTATACCTTTCATAAATATTTTCTAGATTGACTTGTTACATGCTATAAATAATTCTAGAAAAAATTAAAAAAGCCGTGCTAAGCATATTATGATAACAATTTAAATACATGACATATTTTGATAGTTTTTTTTTTAGTTTTATGTCATATTTTGGTTTCGAAATTATTTTATTTCATTTAGTTTAACATTGCAGTAGGTTTAAATTTGGGGTCCGTTAAAGTTGACAAATTTACCACCAAAAAAGGACAATCAGTGACTGTTCCGGTTTGATTGCTCTCTGTAAATGCATGTCGGAACCCAATGCATGTAGAGTGATGCATGCAATAGTGTGAAGGATTTGACCCCTCTTAACCCTAGCCTTGCCTAGCCTACCTAAGTAGAGTTACCTTAGTGTATGCATGCAAGTTCATCGCCTTAGTCGACTGCACAAGGCAGAAACACAGATTGGATAGTAACGACGGTCATTGCATTACTAAAGAATCAATATTCTGATTCCAGTTGGGTTACCTAACCACTTCCTTTTCTTTACAAATGGATTTTCAATAGAATTGCAAATCGCGTATTGCATTATAGGATGTCAATTTACCATAGTCGACCTAAATACCCTACATGTTAAATTAAATTTGGTGGACACAGACCATCTTCATATTTTTTGCAGTGGTGTGAAATATTTTAATATAGTTATGTAATATAATATGCGATTCATTAGTACGCACATTCATTATTCGACCATCCATTGTTGCTATTCAATTTAATAAAGTTATTTCATATACTGTTGATGAATTGAGAATCGACACAATTCATTTTACGTACATTCAAAATTTGACAATCCGTTGCCACATGTTAATTTAGTGAAGTTTATGCACATAATGTTGACCAATTGAGAATCGATGCAATTCATTAGTACGCAATAAGTTATTCGACCATCCGTTGTTGCTATTCAATTTTAAAAAGTTATTTCACATAATGTTGACCAATTGAGAGTCGAAGCGATTCATTAGTACGCAATAAGTTATTCAACCATCCGTTATTGCTATTCAATTTTAAAAAGTTATTTCACATAATGTTGACCAATTGAGAGTCGACACGATTCATTACTACGCACATTCATTATTCGACCATCCATTGTTGCTATTCAATTTTAAAAATTTATTTCATATAATGTTGACCAATTGAGAATCAACGCAATTCATTTTTACATACATTCTAAATTCCACAATCCATTGTCACGAGTTAATTTAGTGAAGTTTATGCATATAATGTTGACCAATTGAGAATCGACGCAATTGATTAGTACGCAATAAGTTATTCGACCATCCATTGTTGCTATTCAATTTTAAAAAGTTATGTCACATATTGTTGACCAATTGAGAGTCGACGCGATTCATTAGTACGCAATAATTTATTCGACCATCCATTGTTGCTATTCAATTTAAAAAAGTTATTTCACATAATGTTGACCAA
>NC_061117.1:3254414-3260489 GCF_002878395.1 Capsicum annuum
GACCAATTGAGAATCGACGACATTCATTTTTACGTACATTCAAAATTCGATAATCCCTTGTCACGAGTTACTTTAGTAAAGTTTATGCACATAATGTTAAGCAATTAATAATCGATGTGATTCATTATTATGTGCATTCATTCGACAATCCATTGTCATGAGTTAATTTAGAATGTTCTGCAATTGATAATCGATGCGAATTGTTATTACGTGCATTCATTCGACGATCCATTGTCATGAGTTAATTTAGTGAAGTCTATACACATAATGTTGTACAATTGATAATCGACGCAAATCGTTATTACGTGCATTCATTCGACGATCCATTGTCACGAGTTAATTTAGTGAAGTCTATGCATATAATTTTGTGCAATTGATAATCGACGCAAATCATTATTACGTGCATTCATTCGACGATCCCTTGTGCGCGAGTTAATTTAGTGAAGTCTATGCACATAATGCTTACAAATTAATAATCAACGCAATTCATTATTCCATGGATTCATTCGAGGATCCCTTGTGCACGATTTAATGTAGTGAAGTTTATGCATATAATTTTGACAAATTGATTATCCACGCGATTCATTATTCCGTGCATTCATTAGACGATCCCTTGTCACGAGTTAATCTAGTGAAGTTTATGCGCATAATGTTGAGCAATTGATAATCGATGCTTTCCAATAAAATTTCCTAGGTCACCTCTTAAGATTACAAAGCCTACTTCCATTTTTCAAATACAATTCAATTTCTTAGGTCACCTCTAAGAATACAAACCGTCAATGTAAAAACCATTCGCTTTCCCTTGCCTTTATTAATCTACAATCTCCTACAATACAAAACAATCAATCAAATCCCTATTCTTCTCCACCGACCTCCAAGAAAATGACAACATTCATTCAAGTACGCGGCTACCCTACTGATTACAAGCCTGAATTTAGTATTACATTGACCAGATCATACGTGAATCTTGATGGAGTGGTACTGTTTCCTCATTTTTTTCTTCCTTCAATGAGGATTCTACGTATCTTTGTTAGTTTAATTTAATTTAATTATTATTTGTTTTGATTTAATTCGTTCATTTTTTACCCCCTTTTTAGTGGATACCACAAGAGGTTAGTCAGTACCTCCTCGGCGACCCGACGCCTTTAACCATTCTTCATTGTGGTACTAAAAAAGTATATAAGGCTAAAGTTACCTGCTGCGGGTACCAGAACAGGCGGAGAACATATGACGGGTGGAGATATTTTGTTCGCGATGCGGGTTTTCAGATGGAAGACGAAATGGACTTCAGGATCTCTTACAGTGCTCACAACCACGTCTTCGTAACTGTTCATCACATAATCGATGTGTGAAGTACATCACATAACTGTTCATATATGTACTCTTTAGTTTATTTTAATGAATTCATATATGTACTCTTTAGTTTATTTTAAAATAATTTAATTTGACTGCCAAGCCAAGTGAAGAAGACAATTAAAATGAAATGAAACAAAATAAACATCTCAACACATCGCGGCATTTATTATATACTCCTATCAAGAAAATAGATCAATAACTTATTAAATCAAAAATCAAATCGCAACGAAGATAAAACAATAACCAATATAACTAAGATTCATTTTTTTTATCCATGTTAGTTACTTATCCATTTCTTATCAATTTAAACCAAAATCAAGTCGTTATGCAGTAATAGCCGATAACCAATAAGTACGTCAAATTGAGAATTCAACAACACTTGATATAACGCTGATAAATTGATAGTCAACGCAACTCATCACGTACATTCATTCAACAATCACGTGTCGCAAAAGAATATAGTAAATTTTCATATAATGTCGACCAATTGATAGTCGACGCAATTCACGAGTACATTCATTCAACAATTACGTATCGCAAGATAATATAGTTCATTATGCTGATCCATGGTCAGACGTACAAGTTCTTTGATGGCTTCATTATAATGCAGCACGCGTTGTGCTGAAACTTTTTGTAGCATATAAGGTCAATGCTGACCAACTACCAACGTCCCCACTTCCTAAACAAACCCTACCAATTCCTCTCCTCTTTAAAAGACACCATATGCATGCTTCAACTGTACTACTACAACTTTCAAAAAAAATATATCGCCCTTCATCCCCGTTAACACGCAGACAGGCCCCCATCTTCTCTTCCGAGTTAATCTGCTCCGCTCCTACCTAGAGAAGGATGCTCTGGTAGATTTATTTGTTGTTTTTTAAATCTACTCATTCTATGTGTTTTCGTTTAATGCATTCATCACTTTTTTTCTCGGATTGTAGTGGATGCCATTATGTGTCAACGACTACTTCTCCCTAAATTTGACGCCGGTTACGATCTTTCATGAAGCAGAGGTAATAGCTCAGGTTACTATTACCGGCATCAACGGTTATCATAAGATCAACAAGGGATGGAGGCGATTTATTAGGGCTACGAATTTTACGGAAGGAGATGTTTTACATATGTTGCTATTACGTAGTTCTGAATACTCTGTTAAAATTGTTGTTCTTAATAAGGACCCGCACCTACGATTTCTCATTGCACTCGAAGAACCTTTTTTGTTATTGATCAGGCATTAGTAATACCTTGTTGTTTTGATTTGTTATTATGTACATATACAGTACTTCGTGTTCATCAAGTTTATTCTTCTTTATTTATCTTGATGCTTCAATTTTCTGTAAGTTTTAATTTCAATTTTCGAACAATGAATGCAAAACTGATGAAAGAAAATCATGTTTCGTAAAATAAATTGTGGCAAATGCATTGGCAAGGGAGAAAAAGGTAGTAACCCCTGAACCATTAAGGGGTAGTTTGGTTTGAGGTGTTGAAGCAAATATTCCCGGGATAAAATTTTCTATTGCATGTTTGGTTAGCAAAATTCGGGATAACTTATCCCAGAACTAATAAATAGTCCCCGGATAAGTTATCCATTCAATTGGTGGGATAACAATCCCACCATAATTTATCCTTGGGATAAATGTATGAAAGGACAAAAATACCCTCAAACTCTATTATTTTCATTTCTCACTCACACACACACACACATATATATTATATATATATATATATATATTCATAAATAATAAATTATGTTTAATTAACTTATAATATATTCATAAATAAATTATATATATATAATAATAATTAACGTAAACTGGTAAATTGTATAATAATTATGTTTTGAACGTATAATATATATTATGAACAATATAAGATATTATGAACATAAATATATATTATGAATAACGTATAATATATTCATAAATATATATATATAAATTACATATTCATAAATTATGTTTAATTAACGTATAATGTATTCTTTAATTATGATTATAATATATTACTCAATATATAACGTAATTATGTAATATATAACGTATACTATTATGAATATGTTACGAATATATATACGTTAATTATGTTTAATTATATATACATTATGTTAATATATTTAATTATAATATATTATGTTTAATTATATATATTTTAAATATATATAACATAATATATAACGTAATATATTCTCACACATAAATAAATTATGTTTAATTAACGTATAATATATTCATAAATAAATAAATTTTAAACAGTTTACCGGTCAAACTGGTTGTAAAATATATAAATTATGTTTATTCATATATTTTAATTTCTCTAAAAAATAATTAAAAAAATTAAGAATGAATATTTAAAGCTTAAAAAGAAATATATATATAAAGTTAAATAAGATGGAGGGTATTTTGGTAATCAATCAATTTATTCCTAGAAATTATACCATGCATATTACTTTGAATACAACAAACCAAACACTCAATAAAAAATAATCCCAGCATAACTAATCCAGTATAATTATCCCATCATAACTTATCCCAGCATAACTAATTCCAGTATAACTTGTTTTCAAACCAAACGACCCCTAAGTAATTGGGTACACTTGAAATAAAAAATAAATTATTACACGCATAAAGCATCTAAAAATAAGTAGCAATACAACACAAAAAAATTAGAATAGTTTTTATTTTGCAATACAACAGTTAAATTAATAGGTCATAGTATTTTGGTACACAAAATTAACTTTCAATTTTTGCTTATATTATGACAATTTGCAATATTAAGTAACAACAGTTCGCAATTCATGACGTACATTCATTAGACAATCACTCGTCAAGAGTTAGTTTATTGATAGCATTTGATAAAAGTACGACAGTTGAGAATTGTCGTACTTCATTTTGTGCATTCATTCGACAATCGCTTGGCACGAGTGAATTCGACAACGCTTTACATAACGTTTTAAATTGATAGTCAACGCAACTCATCACGTACATTAATTCAACAATCACGTGTTGCGATAATTTTCATATAATATTGTCAAATTGATAGTTGACGTAATTCATGACGTACATTCATTCCACAATTCCTTGTGAAGAGTTAATGTAGAGATAGCACTTCATATAAGTAAGCCAAATTGAGAATGATTGTTCTTCATGACGTACCTCCATTCAATAATAACTTGTCCTGTCTTAATTCAACAATGGTTGTTATAATGTTGATAATTTTAGAGTATTCCCAATTCATGACGTACATTGATTCAACAATCACTTGTCACAAGCGATTTTAATAAAGTTTCATATAATTTTGACAAATTGAGATCCGAGAGTCGACCGAATTTATTATAACGTGCTTTCATTTAGCTATCCATTGGCACAAATTAATTTAATAATAGTATTTCATAGAATGTTTATCCCTTGTCAAATGTATGCGTTGTGTTGAAAGCTTTACTAGCAAATATGGTCAATTATCTTGTTAATACTCTTTAGCTCGTGACTTCGATTCTCCCTGCCCCGATCTTTTTTTAGAGTCGACGCAATTCATTACGTACATTCATTCCACGATCCTTTGTCAAGAGTCAATTTAATAATAGCATTTGATATAAGTACGACACATTGACAAATGTAGTACTTCATGACATACCTTCATTCAGCAATAACATATCATCTATGAATTCAACAATGGTTGATATACTGTTAAAAATTTGAGAGTACTCCCAAATCATGACGTGCATTCATTCAACAATCACGTGTCACGAGAAATTTTAATAAATTTTTGCGTAATATTGACAAATTGAAAGTCGAGAAGTGACCCAATTCATTACGTACATTCATTCAATGATTCCTTATCATGATTTTAATTTAATAATAGTATTTGATAGAATGTTAGTACCTTGTCAAACGTATGTGTAGTGTTGAAAGCTTTTTTAGCAAATATGATCAATCATCATGTTAATGCTCCTAAGATCGCGAGTTCGAATCTCCCTTACCCGAGCTTTTTTTATTATTTTTTGTATGACAATAAATACTGCACACCCTAAATGCTGACCTCTACCGATACAAACTCTCCCCATTCCTCCTCTCTTTAAAATACAACACAGAGCACACATCATCCACAACCAACTACTGTATTCCTTCGTAAATCTCTAAAAAAGAAATAGAAAAAATATCACCGTTCATCCCTGTTCAAACGCAGACAGGACCCATCCATTAGTTCCGAGTTAATCTGCGCCGCTCCTACTTTGAGCAAGACTTTTTGGAAGATTTATTTAATGTTTTCTAGAAAAAATTTTCTATTTGTCTTCGTTTATTGCATTTATCACTTTTGTTTTTCTCGGATTGTAGAGGCTGCCACTATGCGCCAACGACTACTTCCCCCTAAATCCGATGCTGGTTAAAATCTTTCATTGTGAAACTGAGGTGTATCTTGCTCAGGTTGGTGCTTCTGGCATCAACAACTATCGGAGGATCAACAACGGATGGCGCGAATTTATCAGGGCTACGAATTTTAGGCAAGGAGATGTGTTACATATGTTACTCATTCTCAGTTGTGAAAACTATGTTAAACTTGTTGTTCTTAATCAAAACCCAAACCTACAATTTCTTATTGCATGCTCAGAACCTTTCCCGTATTTGATCAGGCATTAGTGCATTACTAATACCTTGTTGTGTTAGTTTGTTCTGTTAAATAAATTCAGTAGTCCGTGTACATCACATTTATTCATCTTTATTT
>NC_061117.1:3263489-3273453 GCF_002878395.1 Capsicum annuum
TTTATTTGTTTTAGTATTATAGACATGCTATTTCATATTGCATGTCATTGAAAATTGTCTAATAACATATAATTTCAATTTTTCAATGGCTTTCCAAACATGTCCTTAACTATTTTTTACTTTCACCTTATTTTGGAAAGATGCACATAGTTTAACGACAATATTTTCCTAAAAAGAATTAACAAAAGTTACTTTTGTAGGATGTTTGCACAAGTTCAATGGCAATTTGAAAACTTAACTTGACAATTTGAAGTGACATGCAATATAAAATAACAAGTCTATAGTACTAAAACAAATAAATTGAAACATAAAACAAAACACAAATTGAAAATTCAAGAAAAAGACACAATACTCTTATATAAAATTCCACCGAGTAAATAATTTAAAAGAAAGGAAAAACACATAAGTCGTCTCATTCAATAATGAAATACTACTTTAATTCAAACACTAGAATAAAAATGCAATAATACGCTAAATGAAGAAAAAAAGACGAGTAATTATATTGAATCATAAGAAGTAACAGTTGGAAAATGAGAAGAAAAGAGATGAAAGATAAATAATGTAAAATGAAAAAAAAATTAAAGTAATAATTAAAAAAAAATTTAAAAGAAAAAGAAATTAAAATTAAAAAAGAAATAAAATGTAACTTTGTGATTACATCACGTGATTACACCTAATTCTCTATTTCTAATTGAGTATTGGACTATGTAATTACATCTAATTTCACTTTCCTTGTGGTTCTCCAAACATATCCTTAACAATTTCTTAGTTTTACCTTATAATGGAAAGAAGCACATAGTTCAGTGACAATATTGTCCTAAAAGAAACAAAAGTTACTTTAGTAGGATGTTTACACAAGTTCAACGATATTTTGAGGACAATATGAAGAATTGACTCAAACTTATTGCATTTAACTTTAGTAGGATATTTTTCAAAGTTGAGTGATAATATGAGGAATTGACTCAAACTTATTGCATATAATGCTGACACATTGAGAATCGACACAATTCATTTCTGTGTATATTCATTCAACAAACACATGCCACGAGTCAATTGGTTAATAGTACTTGATAGAAGGTGACCAATTTAGAGTCGACGCAATTGGTTATAATGCACATTCCTTTAACAATCTATTGTCGCGAGTTAATTTCGTAAAGTTGTTGCATATAATGCAAACAAATTGAGAATCGACGTATTTCATTATGCCACACAAGTTTTACGTAATACATTAAAACCAAATTGGACAATATTTAGAAACAACAGTTCGCAATATGGTGGATAATATTAGCGGTCTATGCATACTTACGATTGAAATTAATTTCTTAATTGTGACAATAAAAAGTTGTATCTACTTAAAAATGCCATTTTTTAATTAATTAATTAATGTTTTCAATGCAGTTCCACAATGTTTTCAATTCCCACTTATTTGGAGGAAAGCTGAAAATATCCCTTTATATTAAAGGTATTATAATCGACACTCTCTTTCACCTTACAACGCTGATTCTCAACCAAAACTCAATTCTTCTCTCCCCCCCCCCCCTCCCCATCCCCCTCCCCTAACCACCAAAAATGAGGTTCACACAAGTAGGTCTCAACCCTACTTCTGCCTTGCCAGAATTCAAAATTATGCTGAACATAACAGAGGTAACACATGACGAAGTGGTAATTTTTAATTTTTTTTCTTCATTAAAGATTCTATGTTTCATTAGTACATCCATTTAACTTTTTCTCCTTTTCAGTGGATAC
Source organism: Capsicum annuum (assembly GCF_002878395.1). NCBI lineage: Eukaryota > Viridiplantae > Streptophyta > Magnoliopsida > Solanales > Solanaceae > Capsicum > Capsicum annuum. The sequence continues at coordinate 3,265,236 of NC_061117.1, forward strand.
CAATAGAGGCAAGCAACTACTTCCCCATCGGCCCAGCGCCAGTAACCATTACTCATCGTGGTAATGGAAAGTCGTATATAGTGCTAAAGTATACTGCAAGTATCAAAACAGGTGGAAGATATATGATGGGTGGAGAGATTTCATCCGTGACGGGGGTATTCAAGAAGGAGACATTTTGATCGTTCTGATCACCTAAAGTAATTTCAGATCTGTCTTCTTAGATATTAAACATGTAATCCCTGTGTGAAGTATTTTTCAGATTATGGAATGATTTGAATGTCTTTTGTAATTCCCGTTTTATTTATGAATGAAAGTAATATCTCTACTCCTACTTCCCCTTAATACTCTTAACTTTTATTTTTCTTTAGTTGCGCTATTGAATGTCCAAAAATGATAAAGAAGTAATCTAGATTTACCAACCAAATATTTTTTCTATATTTTGAAGGAGAGAGGTAAGAAACTCTGTTGGCAGGTTTGGTAGAATTTTGGATGGGACTTGGCAAAGGCAAACAGTAGAGACTTTGTCAATGACAACAAAAAAATTAAGTTTGAATCTTTTGGATATGTTTCAATTTAAGTTTCCAAATACGATTTGATTGAAAATTATAAATGCTTACTTATACCTATGAATATGGGAATAGGTTTCAAGTGGCTGAGGAAAATTGAAATGGAAATACGTATTTTAAAATGGCTAAGGAAAATTGGCAAACACTTTCCAATGATTATGGGAATTATAATTGTAATTAAGCTCCTTCCCAATAATCAATGTATTCAAAATTGAGATAAAGGAAAATATTACGTAAACGGGTCGAAATGTCAAAGAAATAACTGATTTATAGTATGAATAAAGCTTTTTATTATTGGCCACATTATGGCCAAAAGAATTTTTTCATGACATAAATCTAAATGTTTTAGGTCGCAATATTATGAAAGGTTATTTAAGATTGCAAGTATTCATAAATAAACGAGAAATTTAAGGCAACACAAGTTCTACGTAATACATACATTAAAATCACATTGACCAATATTTAGCTACAATATTTCGTAATGTGGCGGATAATATTCGCGGTATAAGCCTACTTGGGATTGAAACAAATTTCATAATTGTGACAATAATAAATTGAATCTACCTAAAAGAATCTTCGAGGTTCCTATGTCCGTGAATAAACCAAAATGATTTCAATTACAATGAAACATTGAATCAACAATTATGGACACAAACCATACATTGAGTTAATATTATGACTATACGTCAATCAAACTATCTCGCTATTGTAGATCCAATTAAAATTGATTTGATGAACATTGTCATTCTCTTTGCATGAACGAAGTCTGTTCACTATTGCCCTGTCATGTTCATAGTGAAAGTATGAACAAGTTACATTATATCTACAGTTATCGATTATAAATCATTCAGTTGAATTTAGTATTCTCGACATGATGTAGATAATCAATTGAATATTTCATCATGCCATTTTTTGTTATAGACATGGAATCAACTTGTAAAACATTTAAATTATTAAAACGGGCCCCTTAATTAGTGTGTTAATATAAAATAAATTGGGTTCCTTAAATAGAGCATCACATCAATAAAAATATAATGCATGCCAACTATCACTGAATGCTATTGTAGCGACTTGGTCAAACATCAACTTTAGATTTCATAGGTCCCGAGTTCAAAACCATTGCTCTCCCATAGTTTTTATTTTTTAATTTACTTACTGTTTTGAATGCGGTTCCCCAAATGTTTTTCGAAAATTCAAAAATCGTTTCTTAAAGATAAACTAAAACTTTTCCTTTGCCTGTATTTGGAGGGAAGCTGAAAAAATCTCACCACTCATCTCCACAAAATGCCACAGAATCTCAACCAAAACACTATTTCCCTCCCCCCACCGGCAAAGAAAATGAGGTTCAGACTACTACATCTCAACCCTAATCAACGCGAGCAGAATTCATTATTAGGTTGAACATAAATGACATGACATATGACGAAGTGGTAATTTCTAATTTTTTTATTCATTAAGGATTCTATGTTTCTTTATTTGTTTCATTTAACTTTTGATCTCTTTCAAATTTTAGTAAGTCGTCCGTCTTTTTCTTCCCTTTTTAGTCGATACCAGAAGATGTATGTGTACACTTCCCCGCCGGTCCAGCGCAGGTAACCATTCATCATTGTGGTACTAGAAAGACGTATACGGCTAAAGTGTTCTGCAATGGTCTGAGAGGCCAGAGGGTATATGAATGCTGGAAGTTTTTCATCCGTGCTGCGGGTATCGAATTAGACGATATTTTGGTCATCGAGATAGCCAACATTACCTACCGATCTGTCTTGTTAAATGTTAGGCATGTAATCCCTGTGTGAAGAAGCTTTCAGGTTATGGATTGGTTTGAATGTCTTTTATAATTATTATTATTATTATTATTGTTATTATTATTATTATTATTATTATTATTATTATTATTATTAATAATAATAATAATAATATTAAAGTCATAACTGTACTCTTTAGTTCCTATTCAGTTCCCGCTACTAAGTTTTAATTTTCCTTTACTATCACTGCATTAATAACTGTCATAACACCACTCCTTCTTTGGGTTCCGTATTCTTTCTGTGAATTTTTCTGACAATTGAATGTCTCAAAACTGAACAAGAAGTCATCTGGATTTACCAACCAAATCTTTCTGCTAGATTATTGATGAGAAAGGTCAGAAAAATCCTGCAAACAGATTTGGTTGATTTTGGATGGGACAAGACAAAGGCAAACAGTAGAGCAAAACCCATGTCAATGACAGCATGCATGTACACCATTATGACTGACTTTAACACCGCTCAAGGCTTTTGGTAGAACCTAGGTGACGTTACCATGTCCAAGACCTAGTATGGATCAGCTTGTAGGTTGCTGAAAGGGCGAAACAAACAATTTATTTCTCATTTAATTCTCCAACAAAAACCTTTGCCTATTTATATACATACGTATCCTCTTTTCTTTGTTATTTTTTTCATATTTTATCTTATAGAGTTTCCTCAACAACTTTTCAAACGCATCTTTTACACACAAAAAAATGTCTTCCTCAAATAATGGAAATAGTCGTATGGTTTGACGAAGAAGATGCTATCACACTGTTTGGGATATTGAGCTACTGAAAGATGAGGTGAGGGATCTTAATCAGTGTATGGAACAACTTAAGAGAAATCTGTAGGAGTTAAGGCATTGTTTCCACACCTATATACGAGAGGTTAACAACGACAAGATTGAAGAAGGTGGTGAGGCTGCTGAGGGTGTTGATCGAGCTGCTTAGGTTATTTTTTATTTATTTTCTTTTTCAGTCTTTTTAAATTGTTGTTTCTTCTTTTCCGATGTATGTTTGTTCTTCCAGTTGGACTTAACAAATGAACATCTTCTTTTCATATTACCTATGCCTTCAAGCATTAATTGATTATAAGGACGTTTTTGCAAGGTCTTATGATGATATGCCTAGTTTAAGCACTGAATTAGTGGCTCATAAATTGCCAACTGATCCCACATTACCCCCTGTGAAACAGAAGTTGAGGAAGTTTAAAACTGAAGTAAGCATTAAAATCAAAGAGGAAATCATGAAACAACTTGAAGCCAAAGTCATTCGAGTGGCTCGTTATCCTACGTGGTTATCCAATGTTGTTCCTGTCCCAAAGAAAGATGGAAAAATTCGAGTATGTGTTGACTACCATGATTTGAACAGAGCAAGTCGAAAGGATGATTTTTCGCTGCCCAACATCCATATTTTGTTGGACAACTGCGCTAAACATGAGGTTGCCTCTTTTATGATACCACCAAATTATTATGGATGATTAAGACGCGGAGAAGACGTATTTTATCACACCATGAGGGACCTATTGTTATTGAGTGATGCCCGTTCGGTTTGAAGAATGCTGGAGCAATATACATGAGAGCCATGACTACTATGTTTCATGATATGATGCATAAGGAGATTGAGGTCTATGTAGATGATGTGATTATTAAATTAAAAAGTCAGGCTGACCATGTTAAAGATTTAAGGAAGTTCTTTGAAAGACTTCGTAGGCATAATCTCAAACTCAACCCGGCAAAATGTGTATTTGGAGTTTCGTCTAGAAAACTGTTAGGGTTTGTAGTCAGCCGTTGGGGAATTGAATTGGATCCTTCGAAAATCAAAGCCATCCAGGATTTGCCTACACCCAAGAATAGGACAGAAGTGATGAGTTTACTGGGTAGATTGAACTATATTACCAGGTTTATTGCTCAACTCACAACCACGTGTGAGCCCATTTTCAAGTTGCTAAAAAAGAGTGTTGCGGTAGAGTGGACTGAAGAATGTCAGGAAATGTTCGACAAAATTAAAAGATATCTGTTAAATTCACCCGTGCTGGTACCACCAGAGCCTGGTAGGCCTTTAGTCTTATATTTATCGGTCATGGATAATTCTTTTGGTTGTGTCCTGGGTCAACATAATGTCACGGGCAAAAATGAGCAGGCTATTTATTATCTTAGTAAAAAGTTCACTGCATATGAGGCCAGGTACACTCTTCTTGAAAGGACGTGTTGCGCCCTAACTTGAGTAGCACAGAATTTGAAGCATTATATTTTGTCCTACATTACTTAGCTTATCTCCCGTATGGACCCTTTGAAGTATATCTTTCAGAAGCCTCTGCCGACCGGTCGTTTGGCAAAGTGAAAAATATTGCTTACCGAGTTCGACATTGTATATGTGACTCAAACCTCCATGAAAGCCCAAGCCTTGGCAGATCATCTTGCTAAGAATCCCATTGATGAAGAGTACGAGCCATTAAAGACATAATTTCCTGATAAAGAAGTGTTGTGTGTTGATGAAGTCGTTATAGATGCTGATCTAGGTTGGAAGTTGTTCTTCGATGGAGTTATCAACATGAAAGGAGTCATAATAGGTGCAGTTCTTATCTCTGAGGCGGGGCAACATTTTTCAGTGATAGCACAACTTCAATTTTATTGTACCAATAACATAGCAGAATATGAAGCTTGCATTCTGGGTTTGAGGCTAGCTGTTGATATAGGAGTCCAGGAACTATTAGTGTTGGGGGATTAAGATTTGTTCGTCCATCAAATTCAAGGCGATTGGGAGATGCAAGATTTAAAGCTAATATCATATCGATAATGCTCGAAAGATCTATGTCAACGATTTGTGTTTGTAAAGTTTAGGCATATTCCAAGAATTCGCAATGAGATTGCTGATGCGTTGGCTACTTTGTCTTCGATGCTCCAATATCCTAATAAGGCCTACATTGATCCAGTGCATATATAGAGTCATGATCAACACGCTTACTGTAATGTAGTTCAAGAAGAGCTCGATGGAGAACCTTGATTCTTTGATATCAAGCAGTACATCCAGTCAGAAGAATACCCAGCACATGCCACCAATGATCAAAAAAGGACTATTAGGTGTTTGGATAGTAGATTTTTCTTAAGTAGGGGAGTCTTCTACAAGAGAACCCCGAATCTGAGACTTTTAAAGTGTGTAGATGCAAAAGAAGCTTCGGCAATCATGGTTGAAGTTCACTCCAGAGTATGTGGGCCTCATATGAACGGTTATGGCTTGTCAAAGAAGATTCTCAGAGCAGGTTATTACTAGCTTACTATGGAGAGGGATTCTATTCAATTTGTTTGAAAGTGTCATCAATGTCAGGTACACGGTGATCTGATACATTCTCCTCCTACTGAGTTGCATGTAATGGCTGCTCCGTGGCCGTTTGTAGCTTGGGGAATGGACGTGGTTGGACCAATTGATCCAAAAGCGTCGAATGGGCATAGGTTCATTTTGGTGGCCATCGATTACTTCACAAAGTGGATAGAAGCAGTAACTTTCAAGTCAGTAACAAAGAAGACGGTGGCAGATTTTGTTCATGCCAACATCATTTGTAGGTTTGGAATTCCAAAGATGATTATTACAGATAATGCTGCCAATCTCAATAGTCACTTGGTGAAGGAAGTGTGTCAACAGTTTAAGATCGCACATCAAAATTCCACTCCATATCGTCCGAAGACAAATGGCACCGTGGTAGCCGCCAATAAGAATATCAAAAAGATACTGCAAAAAATGGTACAAGGGTCTAGACAATGGCATGAGAAGTTGCCGTTTGCATTGTTAGGTTATCGCACTACTGTTCGCACTGCAACAGGGGCAACTCCATATTTATTTGTGCATGGTCATTCCAGCAGAAGTTGAAATTCCCTCTCTTCGAGTCATTGTGGAAACAGAGATTAATGATGATGAGTGGGTCAAAACCTGACTGGAACAATTGAGTTTGATTGAAGAAAAAAGGCTAACGTCGGTATGTCATGGCCATTTGTATCAGAAGAATGGCTCGAGCGTATAACAAAAAGGTACGACCCAGGCATTTTAAAGTTGGTCAGTTAGTATTGAAAAGTATCCTTCCTCACCAGGTTGAAGCGAAAGGAAAGTTCTCCCCAAATTGGCAAGGTCCCTTCATTGTGAAGAAAGTGTTGCCCAATGGAGCCTTATATTTGACAGATATTGAAGGCAAAATGGCAGAAATGGCTATCAATGCTGATGCGGTCAAAAGATATTATGTATGATATTTTATCCTTTATTCATACTATTGCGTGTTTAGTACTTGCATTTTTGAAGATTGATATGATGAAGGCATTGCATTTATGCTATCCAAACATTGTGTCATCCTTTGTTTACCCCGTTTGAGCTTAGTTTTTTTTTTCTTTCATACCCCTCTTTTTGAATCAAAACAGAGTAAAAAATAAAATGTCAAGAAAAGAAGAATAAGAAGAAAAAAAGAGTAAGTATAAAAATAAAAGAAAATAAAAGAGAAAGAAGAGAAAAATCAAATCAAAACAAAGTACAGGCTGATGGAACTACGTGCGACCTGATTCTCCTCTCTTGGGAGTGAGATACGTAGGCTATCCTATTCAACCAAATAAAGATTTTAGAGTCACCTAGTCAACCAAAATTGGGGCATGAGTTAATGTGTTATTTGAGTCGATTCCAAAGTTGTAAGTCCCACCCCAACTACAAGTGTCGTATGAGCCTCTTGCCATCCTTTTCTAACCTTATCCAAAAGCCAAGTTACAACCAAAGAAAGTCCTTCAGATCAATTTTTGATAATGTTAAGGGTAAGCATGCAATGGATATGATGATCCATCGTGGGGGTACTACTTGTTTTCCTCTGCGTAAGAAATTAGGAAAGAAATGAAAATGAGAAAGTCTTATTGGTGAAAACCCTCACGGGCACCATAAAGTGATGGTAAGTTGAGAGAGATAAAAATGAGAGAGTCTTACTGGTGAAAACCCTTATGGGCACCATAAGGAGATGTGGAGTTGAGAGAAATAAAATGAGAGAGTCTTATTAGGGAAAACCCTCATGGGCACCGTAAGGCGATGGCGAGTTCGAAAGAAAGGTGAAAAGGAAAGAGGTTTTGTTGGCGAAAATCTTTCAAGATGTCATCAATTAAATGAGATATATGAGTCCAGCGGGTTGGAAGAAGCAGCAGCGACAAAGGCACGAACTCAACAACAAATGGGAAGTTTGGATAGAAAGATCAGGCAGCTTAATCCAAAATGCATGTCATAGTCATTGGAGTTGGTTGCCACCTTCAGATAAGTTTTCTTCTTTGTTAAAAAGAGGGACATTTCCCTTTTCTTTCATTTACATATTCATGCTTTTGTCTTTTTATGTCATTTATCAAAATAAAAGTCACCGTCATTCCTTTATGTTTTAAGTTAAGTCGGTGTCGAACAAGCGAGAAAGAATTTCAAAACTTGTTACCAGTTTTTACAATTGTATGAGGAAATGCCAAGGACCAACACATGAAATAAATAGGATCGTAATTCAACACATAGCAAAGGAAGTCTATCAACCGACAGGTTGTTGGATTTATGGGAGTATCAGATGTCAAAAGGTGCATCTCAGAGGCATGGTAAAATAGAATCTCGGTATTTGAGTCAAAGCCATTTTCCTCGATCTGGTCTGGGTCAATGATGCAACAAGACAGGGGCAAGTGTCAGCAATTTGAAACAAAGATAAAAGGAACAACTGCTGGAGCATGATGCCTGGAAAGCCAAGTGCTGCAAACCACCACTAAGTTTTCAACTGAAAATTTTTTTCTTTGATGAAACAGGGCAAAGACTTGTTCATTGAGTTCAGCTATCATTGGAAAGCATGTCCATGGACTTTACTTTTGTTCAGGACCCTCCT